>NC_090363.1:15044443-15335278 GCF_035084215.1 Heptranchias perlo
ACTCTGGCATCACTCTGGCATGACTGGGTGCAACCTGGGAATCCTGGCTGCACCCTGGCATCATTCTGGGTTGACTGCGGGATCACTGGGGACACCCTGTTGGCTACTTGCCGCCATCTGACCAAGATGGCGGCTGGCGCAGCCGCCATTTTTCCAAAATGTAGGCCTGGCTGTCCTCCATTTCGTCCAAGGTGGTGGCCAAGTTGGCCTCCATTTTGTCCAATGAGGTAGCCAAGCTGGCATCCATTTTGTCCAAGGTGGTGGCCAAGCTGGCCTCCATTTTGTCCAATGAGGTAGCCAAGCTGGCCTCCATTTTGTCCAAGATGGTGGCGACGCGGGCCTCATTTTGTACGGCATGGGAGCCGCGTGAGCGGCGAATTTTTTGAAAATGTTGGTCGCGCTCGCCCCCATTTTGTCCGGGACGGACTCCCCGCTGGCCTCCATTTTGTCCAATGTGGTGGCCAAGTTGGCCTCCATTTTGTCCAATGTGGTAGCCAAGCTGGCCTCCATTTTGTCCAATGAGGTAGCCAAGCTGGCCTCCATTTTGTCCAAGGTGGTGGCGACGCGGGCCTCATTTTGTACGGCATGGGAGCCGCGAGAGCGGCGAATTTTTTGAAAATGTTGGTCGCGCTCGCCCCCATTTTGTCCGGGACGGACTCCCCGCTGGCCTCCATTTGGTCCAAGCCCGGCTGCCGTCCCTGCAGCCGTGCTGCCCCTGTGCAAATACACTTCCAAATACACAAATACATCATAAATATACAGGTAATATATATATATTATAAACACAAGTTGTTGTTGTTGGTGGTGGTGGTCTGATGATAAAGACCGCCACTCTGGCATCACTCTGGCATGACTGGGTGCAACCTGGGAATCCTGGCTGCACCCTGGCATCATTCTGGGTTGACTGCGGGATCACTGGGGACACTCTGTTGGCTACTTGCCGCCATCTGACCAAGATGGCGGCTGGCGCAGCCGCCATTTTTCCAAAATGTAGGCCTGGCTGTCCTCCATTTCGTCCAAGGTGGTGGCCAAGTTGGCCTCCATTTTGTCCAATGAGGTAGCCAAGCTGGCATCCATTTTGTCCAAGGTGGTGGCCAAGCTGGCCTCCATTTTGTCCAATGAGGTAGCCAAGCTGGCCTCCATTTTGTCCAAGATGGTGGCGACGCGGGCCTCATTTTGTACGGCATGGGAGCCGCGTGAGCGGCGAATTTTTTGAAAATGTTGGTCGCGCTCGCCCCCATTTTGTCCGGGACGGACTCCCCGCTGGCCTCCATTTTGTCCAATGTGGTGGCCAAGTTGGCCTCCATTTTGTCCAATGTGGTAGCCAAGCTGGCCTCCATTTTGTCCAATGAGGTAGCCAAGCTGGCCTCCATTTTGTCCAAGGTGGTGGCGACGCGGGCCTCATTTTGTACGGCATGGGAGCCGCGAGAGCGGCGAATTTTTTGAAAATGTTGGTCGCGCTCGCCCCCATTTTGTCCGGGACGGACTCCCCGCTGGCCTCCATTTGGTCCAAGCCCGGCTGCCGTCCCTGCAGCCGTGCTGCCCCTGTGCAAATACACTTCCAAATACACAAATACATCATAAATATACAGGTAATATATATATATTATAAACACAAGTTGTTGTTGTTGGTGGTGGTGGTCTGATGATAAAGACCGCCACTCTGGCATCACTCTGGCATGACTGGGTGCAACCTGGGAATCCTGGCTGCACCCTGGCATCATTCTGGGTTGACTGCGGGATCACTGGGGACACTCTGTTGGCTACTTGCCGCCATCTGACCAAGATGGCGGCTGGCGCAGCCGCCATTTTTCCAAAATGTAGGCCTGGCTGTCCTCCATTTCGTCCAAGGTGGTGGCCAAGTTGGCCTCCATTTTGTCCAATGAGGTAGCCAAGCTGGCATCCATTTTGTCCAAGGTGGTGGCCAAGCTGGCCTCCATTTTGTCCAATGAGGTAGCCAAGCTGGCCTCCATTTTGTCCAAGATGGTGGCGACGCGGGCCTCATTTTGTACGGCATGGGAGCCGCGTGAGCGGCGAATTTTTTGAAAATGTTGGTCGCGCTCGCCCCCATTTTGTCCGGGACGGACTCCCCGCTGGCCTCCATTTTGTCCAATGTGGTGGCCAAGTTGGCCTCCATTTTGTCCAATGTGGTAGCCAAGCTGGCCTCCATTTTGTCCAATGAGGTAGCCAAGCTGGCCTCCATTTTGTCCAAGGTGGTGGCGACGCGGGCCTCATTTTGTACGGCATGGGAGCCGCGAGAGCGGCGAATTTTTTGAAAATGTTGGTCGCGCTCGCCCCCATTTTGTCCGGGACGGACTCCCCGCTGGCCTCCATTTGGTCCAAGCCCGGCTGCCGTCCCTGCAGCCGTGCTGCCCCTGTGCAAATACACTTCCAAATACACAAATACATCATAAATATACAGGTAATATATATATATTATAAACACAAGTTGTTGTTGTTGGTGGTGGTGGTCTGATGATAAAGACCGCCACTCTGGCATCACTCTGGCATGACTGGGTGCAACCTGGGAATCCTGGCTGCACCCTGGCATCATTCTGGGTTGACTGCGGGATCACTGGGGACACCCTGTTGGCTACTTGCCGCCATCTGACCAAGATGGCGGCTGGCGCAGCCGCCATTTTTCCAAAATGTAGGCCTGGCTGTCCTCCATTTCGTCCAAGGTGGTGGCCAAGTTGGCCTCCATTTTGTCCAATGAGGTAGCCAAGCTGGCATCCATTTTGTCCAAGGTGGTGGCCAAGCTGGCCTCCATTTTGTCCAATGAGGTAGCCAAGCTGGCCTCCATTTTGTCCAAGATGGTGGCGACGCGGGCCTCATTTTGTACGGCATGGGAGCCGCGTGAGCGGCGAATTTTTTGAAAATGTTGGTCGCGCTCGCCCCCATTTTGTCCGGGACGGACTCCCCGCTGGCCTCCATTTTGTCCAATGTGGTGGCCAAGTTGGCCTCCATTTTGTCCAATGTGGTAGCCAAGCTGGCCTCCATTTTGTCCAATGAGGTAGCCAAGCTGGCCTCCATTTTGTCCAAGGTGGTGGCGACGCGGGCCTCATTTTGTACGGCATGGGAGCCGCGAGAGCGGCGAATTTTTTGAAAATGTTGGTCGCGCTCGCCCCCATTTTGTCCGGGACGGACTCCCCGCTGGCCTCCATTTGGTCCAAGCCCGGCTGCCGTCCCTGCAGCCGTGCTGCCCCTGTGCAAATACACTTCCAAATACACAAATACATCATAAATATACAGGTAATATATATATATTATAAACACAAGTTGTTGTTGTTGGTGGTGGTGGTCTGATGATAAAGACCGCCACTCTGGCATCACTCTGGCATGACTGGGTGCAACCTGGGAATCCTGGCTGCACCCTGGCATCATTCTGGGTTGACTGCGGGATCACTGGGGACACTCTGTTGGCTACTTGCCGCCATCTGACCAAGATGGCGGCTGGCGCAGCCGCCATTTTTCCAAAATGTAGGCCTGGCTGTCCTCCATTTCGTCCAAGGTGGTGGCCAAGTTGGCCTCCATTTTGTCCAATGAGGTAGCCAAGCTGGCATCCATTTTGTCCAAGGTGGTGGCCAAGCTGGCCTCCATTTTGTCCAATGAGGTAGCCAAGCTGGCCTCCATTTTGTCCAAGATGGTGGCGACGCGGGCCTCATTTTGTACGGCATGGGAGCCGCGTGAGCGGCGAATTTTTTGAAAATGTTGGTCGCGCTCGCCCCCATTTTGTCCGGGACGGACTCCCCGCTGGCCTCCATTTTGTCCAATGTGGTGGCCAAGCTGGCATCCATTTTGTCCAAGGTGGTGGCCAAGCTGGCCTCCATTTTGTCCAATGAGGTAGCCAAGCTGGCCTCCATTTTGTCCAAGATGGTGGCGACGCGGGCCTCATTTTGTACGGCATGGGAGCCGCGTGAGCGGCGAATTTTTTGAAAATGTTGGTCGCGCTCGCCCCCATTTTGTCCGGGACGGACTCCCCGCTGGCCTCCATTTTGTCCAATGTGGTGGCCAAGTTGGCCTCCATTTTGTCCAATGTGGTAGCCAAGCTGGCCTCCATTTTGTCCAATGAGGTAGCCAAGCTGGCCTCCATTTTGTCCAAGGTGGTGGCGACGCGGGCCTCATTTTGTACGGCATGGGAGCCGCGAGAGCGGCGAATTTTTTGAAAATGTTGGTCGCGCTCGCCCCCATTTTGTCCGGGACGGACTCCCCGCTGGCCTCCATTTGGTCCAAGCCCGGCTGCCGTCCCTGCAGCCGTGCTGCCCCTGTGCAAATACACTTCCAAATACACAAATACATCATAAATATACAGGTAATATATATATATTATAAACACAAGTTGTTGTTGTTGGTGGTGGTGGTCTGATGATAAAGACCGCCACTCTGGCATCACTCTGGCATGACTGGGTGCAACCTGGGAATCCTGGCTGCACCCTGGCATCATTCTGGGTTGACTGCGGGATCACTGGGGACACTCTGTTGGCTACTTGCCGCCATCTGACCAAGATGGCGGCTGGCGCAGCCGCCATTTTTCCAAAATGTAGGCCTGGCTGTCCTCCATTTCGTCCAAGGTGGTGGCCAAGTTGGCCTCCATTTTGTCCAATGAGGTAGCCAAGCTGGCATCCATTTTGTCCAAGGTGGTGGCCAAGCTGGCCTCCATTTTGTCCAATGAGGTAGCCAAGCTGGCCTCCATTTTGTCCAAGATGGTGGCGACGCGGGCCTCATTTTGTACGGCATGGGAGCCGCGTGAGCGGCGAATTTTTTGAAAATGTTGGTCGCGCTCGCCCCCATTTTGTCCGGGACGGACTCCCCGCTGGCCTCCATTTTGTCCAATGTGGTGGCCAAGTTGGCCTCCATTTTGTCCAATGTGGTAGCCAAGCTGGCCTCCATTTTGTCCAATGAGGTAGCCAAGCTGGCCTCCATTTTGTCCAAGGTGGTGGCGACGCGGGCCTCATTTTGTACGGCATGGGAGCCGCGAGAGCGGCGAATTTTTTGAAAATGTTGGTCGCGCTCGCCCCCATTTTGTCCGGGACGGACTCCCCGCTGGCCTCCATTTGGTCCAAGCCCGGCTGCCGTCCCTGCAGCCGTGCTGCCCCTGTGCAAATACACTTCCAAATACACAAATACATCATAAATATACAGGTAATATATATATATTATAAACACAAGTTGTTGTTGTTGGTGGTGGTGGTCTGATGATAAAGACCGCCACTCTGGCATCACTCTGGCATGACTGGGTGCAACCTGGGAATCCTGGCTGCACCCTGGCATCATTCTGGGTTGACTGCGGGATCACTGGGGACACTCTGTTGGCTACTTGCCGCCATCTGACCAAGATGGCGGCTGGCGCAGCCGCCATTTTTCCAAAATGTAGGCCTGGCTGTCCTCCATTTCGTCCAAGGTGGTGGCCAAGTTGGCCTCCATTTTGTCCAATGAGGTAGCCAAGCTGGCATCCATTTTGTCCAAGGTGGTGGCCAAGCTGGCCTCCATTTTGTCCAATGAGGTAGCCAAGCTGGCCTCCATTTTGTCCAAGATGGTGGCGACGCGGGCCTCATTTTGTACGGCATGGGAGCCGCGTGAGCGGCGAATTTTTTGAAAATGTTGGTCGCGCTCGCCCCCATTTTGTCCGGGACGGACTCCCCGCTGGCCTCCATTTTGTCCAATGTGGTGGCCAAGTTGGCCTCCATTTTGTCCAATGTGGTAGCCAAGCTGGCCTCCATTTTGTCCAATGAGGTAGCCAAGCTGGCCTCCATTTTGTCCAAGGTGGTGGCGACGCGGGCCTCATTTTGTACGGCATGGGAGCCGCGAGAGCGGCGAATTTTTTGAAAATGTTGGTCGCGCTCGCCCCCATTTTGTCCGGGACGGACTCCCCGCTGGCCTCCATTTGGTCCAAGCCCGGCTGCCGTCCCTGCAGCCGTGCTGCCCCTGTGCAAATACACTTCCAAATACACAAATACATCATAAATATACAGGTAATATATATATATTATAAACACAAGTTGTTGTTGTTGGTGGTGGTGGTCTGATGATAAAGACCGCCACTCTGGCATCACTCTGGCATGACTGGGTGCAACCTGGGAATCCTGGCTGCACCCTGGCATCATTCTGGGTTGACTGCGGGATCACTGGGGACACCCTGTTGGCTACTTGCCGCCATCTGACCAAGATGGCGGCTGGCGCAGCCGCCATTTTTCCAAAATGTAGGCCTGGCTGTCCTCCATTTCGTCCAAGGTGGTGGCCAAGTTGGCCTCCATTTTGTCCAATGAGGTAGCCAAGCTGGCATCCATTTTGTCCAAGGTGGTGGCCAAGCTGGCCTCCATTTTGTCCAATGAGGTAGCCAAGCTGGCCTCCATTTTGTCCAAGATGGTGGCGACGCGGGCCTCATTTTGTACGGCATGGGAGCCGCGTGAGCGGCGAATTTTTTGAAAATGTTGGTCGCGCTCGCCCCCATTTTGTCCGGGACGGACTCCCCGCTGGCCTCCATTTTGTCCAATGTGGTGGCCAAGTTGGCCTCCATTTTGTCCAATGTGGTAGCCAAGCTGGCCTCCATTTTGTCCAATGAGGTAGCCAAGCTGGCCTCCATTTTGTCCAAGGTGGTGGCGACGCGGGCCTCATTTTGTACGGCATGGGAGCCGCGAGAGCGGCGAATTTTTTGAAAATGTTGGTCGCGCTCGCCCCCATTTTGTCCGGGACGGACTCCCCGCTGGCCTCCATTTGGTCCAAGCCCGGCTGCCGTCCCTGCAGCCGTGCTGCCCCTGTGCAAATACACTTCCAAATACACAAATACATCATAAATATACAGGTAATATATATATATTATAAACACAAGTTGTTGTTGTTGGTGGTGGTGGTCTGATGATAAAGACCGCCACTCTGGCATCACTCTGGCATGACTGGGTGCAACCTGGGAATCCTGGCTGCACCCTGGCATCATTCTGGGTTGACTGCGGGATCACTGGGGACACTCTGTTGGCTACTTGCCGCCATCTGACCAAGATGGCGGCTGGCGCAGCCGCCATTTTTCCAAAATGTAGGCCTGGCTGTCCTCCATTTCGTCCAAGGTGGTGGCCAAGTTGGCCTCCATTTTGTCCAATGAGGTAGCCAAGCTGGCATCCATTTTGTCCAAGGTGGTGGCCAAGCTGGCCTCCATTTTGTCCAATGAGGTAGCCAAGCTGGCCTCCATTTTGTCCAAGATGGTGGCGACGCGGGCCTCATTTTGTACGGCATGGGAGCCGCGTGAGCGGCGAATTTTTTGAAAATGTTGGTCGCGCTCGCCCCCATTTTGTCCGGGACGGACTCCCCGCTGGCCTCCATTTTGTCCAATGTGGTGGCCAAGTTGGCCTCCATTTTGTCCAATGTGGTAGCCAAGCTGGCCTCCATTTTGTCCAATGAGGTAGCCAAGCTGGCCTCCATTTTGTCCAAGGTGGTGGCGACGCGGGCCTCATTTTGTACGGCATGGGAGCCGCGAGAGCGGCGAATTTTTTGAAAATGTTGGTCGCGCTCGCCCCCATTTTGTCCGGGACGGACTCCCCGCTGGCCTCCATTTGGTCCAAGCCCGGCTGCCGTCCCTGCAGCCGTGCTGCCCCTGTGCAAATACACTTCCAAATACACAAATACATCATAAATATACAGGTAATATATATATATTATAAACACAAGTTGTTGTTGTTGGTGGTGGTGGTCTGATGATAAAGACCGCCACTCTGGCATCACTCTGGCATGACTGGGTGCAACCTGGGAATCCTGGCTGCACCCTGGCATCATTCTGGGTTGACTGCGGGATCACTGGGGACACTCTGTTGGCTACTTGCCGCCATCTGACCAAGATGGCGGCTGGCGCAGCCGCCATTTTTCCAAAATGTAGGCCTGGCTGTCCTCCATTTCGTCCAAGGTGGTGGCCAAGTTGGCCTCCATTTTGTCCAATGAGGTAGCCAAGCTGGCATCCATTTTGTCCAAGGTGGTGGCCAAGCTGGCCTCCATTTTGTCCAATGAGGTAGCCAAGCTGGCCTCCATTTTGTCCAAGATGGTGGCGACGCGGGCCTCATTTTGTACGGCATGGGAGCCGCGTGAGCGGCGAATTTTTTGAAAATGTTGGTCGCGCTCGCCCCCATTTTGTCCGGGACGGACTCCCCGCTGGCCTCCATTTTGTCCAATGTGGTGGCCAAGTTGGCCTCCATTTTGTCCAATGTGGTAGCCAAGCTGGCCTCCATTTTGTCCAATGAGGTAGCCAAGCTGGCCTCCATTTTGTCCAAGGTGGTGGCGACGCGGGCCTCATTTTGTACGGCATGGGAGCCGCGAGAGCGGCGAATTTTTTGAAAATGTTGGTCGCGCTCGCCCCCATTTTGTCCGGGACGGACTCCCCGCTGGCCTCCATTTGGTCCAAGCCCGGCTGCCGTCCCTGCAGCCGTGCTGCCCCTGTGCAAATACACTTCCAAATACACAAATACATCATAAATATACAGGTAATATATATATATTATAAACACAAGTTGTTGTTGTTGGTGGTGGTGGTCTGATGATAAAGACCGCCACTCTGGCATCACTCTGGCATGACTGGGTGCAACCTGGGAATCCTGGCTGCACCCTGGCATCATTCTGGGTTGACTGCGGGATCACTGGGGACACTCTGTTGGCTACTTGCCGCCATCTGACCAAGATGGCGGCTGGCGCAGCCGCCATTTTTCCAAAATGTAGGCCTGGCTGTCCTCCATTTCGTCCAAGGTGGTGGCCAAGTTGGCCTCCATTTTGTCCAATGAGGTAGCCAAGCTGGCATCCATTTTGTCCAAGGTGGTGGCCAAGCTGGCCTCCATTTTGTCCAATGAGGTAGCCAAGCTGGCCTCCATTTTGTCCAAGATGGTGGCGACGCGGGCCTCATTTTGTACGGCATGGGAGCCGCGTGAGCGGCGAATTTTTTGAAAATGTTGGTCGCGCTCGCCCCCATTTTGTCCGGGACGGACTCCCCGCTGGCCTCCATTTTGTCCAATGTGGTGGCCAAGTTGGCCTCCATTTTGTCCAATGTGGTAGCCAAGCTGGCCTCCATTTTGTCCAATGAGGTAGCCAAGCTGGCCTCCATTTTGTCCAAGGTGGTGGCGACGCGGGCCTCATTTTGTACGGCATGGGAGCCGCGAGAGCGGCGAATTTTTTGAAAATGTTGGTCGCGCTCGCCCCCATTTTGTCCGGGACGGACTCCCCGCTGGCCTCCATTTGGTCCAAGCCCGGCTGCCGTCCCTGCAGCCGTGCTGCCCCTGTGCAAATACACTTCCAAATACACAAATACATCATAAATATACAGGTAATATATATATATTATAAACACAAGTTGTTGTTGTTGGTGGTGGTGGTCTGATGATAAAGACCGCCACTCTGGCATCACTCTGGCATGACTGGGTGCAACCTGGGAATCCTGGCTGCACCCTGGCATCATTCTGGGTTGACTGCGGGATCACTGGGGACACCCTGTTGGCTACTTGCCGCCATCTGACCAAGATGGCGGCTGGCGCAGCCGCCATTTTTCCAAAATGTAGGCCTGGCTGTCCTCCATTTCGTCCAAGGTGGTGGCCAAGTTGGCCTCCATTTTGTCCAATGAGGTAGCCAAGCTGGCATCCATTTTGTCCAAGGTGGTGGCCAAGCTGGCCTCCATTTTGTCCAATGAGGTAGCCAAGCTGGCCTCCATTTTGTCCAAGATGGTGGCGACGCGGGCCTCATTTTGTACGGCATGGGAGCCGCGTGAGCGGCGAATTTTTTGAAAATGTTGGTCGCGCTCGCCCCCATTTTGTCCGGGACGGACTCCCCGCTGGCCTCCATTTTGTCCAATGTGGTGGCCAAGTTGGCCTCCATTTTGTCCAATGTGGTAGCCAAGCTGGCCTCCATTTTGTCCAATGAGGTAGCCAAGCTGGCCTCCATTTTGTCCAAGGTGGTGGCGACGCGGGCCTCATTTTGTACGGCATGGGAGCCGCGAGAGCGGCGAATTTTTTGAAAATGTTGGTCGCGCTCGCCCCCATTTTGTCCGGGACGGACTCCCCGCTGGCCTCCATTTGGTCCAAGCCCGGCTGCCGTCCCTGCAGCCGTGCTGCCCCTGTGCAAATACACTTCCAAATACACAAATACATCATAAATATACAGGTAATATATATATATTATAAACACAAGTTGTTGTTGTTGGTGGTGGTGGTCTGATGATAAAGACCGCCACTCTGGCATCACTCTGGCATGACTGGGTGCAACCTGGGAATCCTGGCTGCACCCTGGCATCATTCTGGGTTGACTGCGGGATCACTGGGGACACTCTGTTGGCTACTTGCCGCCATCTGACCAAGATGGCGGCTGGCGCAGCCGCCATTTTTCCAAAATGTAGGCCTGGCTGTCCTCCATTTCGTCCAAGGTGGTGGCCAAGTTGGCCTCCATTTTGTCCAATGAGGTAGCCAAGCTGGCATCCATTTTGTCCAAGGTGGTGGCCAAGCTGGCCTCCATTTTGTCCAATGAGGTAGCCAAGCTGGCCTCCATTTTGTCCAAGATGGTGGCGACGCGGGCCTCATTTTGTACGGCATGGGAGCCGCGTGAGCGGCGAATTTTTTGAAAATGTTGGTCGCGCTCGCCCCCATTTTGTCCGGGACGGACTCCCCGCTGGCCTCCATTTTGTCCAATGTGGTGGCCAAGTTGGCCTCCATTTTGTCCAATGTGGTAGCCAAGCTGGCCTCCATTTTGTCCAATGAGGTAGCCAAGCTGGCCTCCATTTTGTCCAAGGTGGTGGCGACGCGGGCCTCATTTTGTACGGCATGGGAGCCGCGAGAGCGGCGAATTTTTTGAAAATGTTGGTCGCGCTCGCCCCCATTTTGTCCGGGACGGACTCCCCGCTGGCCTCCATTTTGTCCAATGTGGTGGCCAAGTTGGCCTCCATTTTGTCCAATGTGGTAGCCAAGCTGGCCTCCATTTTGTCCAATGAGGTAGCCAAGCTGGCCTCCATTTTGTCCAAGGTGGTGGCGACGCGGGCCTCATTTTGTACGGCATGGGAGCCGCGAGAGCGGCGAATTTTTTGAAAATGTTGGTCGCGCTCGCCCCCATTTTGTCCGGGACGGACTCCCCGCTGGCCTCCATTTGGTCCAAGCCCGGCTGCCGTCCCTGCAGCCGTGCTGCCCCTGTGCAAATACACTTCCAAATACACAAATACATCATAAATATACAGGTAATATATATATATTATAAACACAAGTTGTTGTTGTTGGTGGTGGTGGTCTGATGATAAAGACCGCCACTCTGGCATCACTCTGGCATGACTGGGTGCAACCTGGGAATCCTGGCTGCACCCTGGCATCATTCTGGGTTGACTGCGGGATCACTGGGGACACTCTGTTGGCTACTTGCCGCCATCTGACCAAGATGGCGGCTGGCGCAGCCGCCATTTTTCCAAAATGTAGGCCTGGCTGTCCTCCATTTCGTCCAAGGTGGTGGCCAAGTTGGCCTCCATTTTGTCCAATGAGGTAGCCAAGCTGGCATCCATTTTGTCCAAGGTGGTGGCCAAGCTGGCCTCCATTTTGTCCAATGAGGTAGCCAAGCTGGCCTCCATTTTGTCCAAGATGGTGGCGACGCGGGCCTCATTTTGTACGGCATGGGAGCCGCGTGAGCGGCGAATTTTTTGAAAATGTTGGTCGCGCTCGCCCCCATTTTGTCCGGGACGGACTCCCCGCTGGCCTCCATTTTGTCCAATGTGGTGGCCAAGTTGGCCTCCATTTTGTCCAATGTGGTAGCCAAGCTGGCCTCCATTTTGTCCAATGAGGTAGCCAAGCTGGCCTCCATTTTGTCCAAGGTGGTGGCGACGCGGGCCTCATTTTGTACGGCATGGGAGCCGCGAGAGCGGCGAATTTTTTGAAAATGTTGGTCGCGCTCGCCCCCATTTTGTCCGGGACGGACTCCCCGCTGGCCTCCATTTGGTCCAAGCCCGGCTGCCGTCCCTGCAGCCGTGCTGCCCCTGTGCAAATACACTTCCAAATACACAAATACATCATAAATATACAGGTAATATATATATATTATAAACACAAGTTGTTGTTGTTGGTGGTGGTGGTCTGATGATAAAGACCGCCACTCTGGCATCACTCTGGCATGACTGGGTGCAACCTGGGAATCCTGGCTGCACCCTGGCATCATTCTGGGTTGACTGCGGGATCACTGGGGACACTCTGTTGGCTACTTGCCGCCATCTGACCAAGATGGCGGCTGGCGCAGCCGCCATTTTTCCAAAATGTAGGCCTGGCTGTCCTCCATTTCGTCCAAGGTGGTGGCCAAGTTGGCCTCCATTTTGTCCAATGAGGTAGCCAAGCTGGCATCCATTTTGTCCAAGGTGGTGGCCAAGCTGGCCTCCATTTTGTCCAATGAGGTAGCCAAGCTGGCCTCCATTTTGTCCAAGATGGTGGCGACGCGGGCCTCATTTTGTACGGCATGGGAGCCGCGTGAGCGGCGAATTTTTTGAAAATGTTGGTCGCGCTCGCCCCCATTTTGTCCGGGACGGACTCCCCGCTGGCCTCCATTTTGTCCAATGTGGTGGCCAAGCTGGCATCCATTTTGTCCAAGGTGGTGGCCAAGCTGGCCTCCATTTTGTCCAATGAGGTAGCCAAGCTGGCCTCCATTTTGTCCAAGATGGTGGCGACGCGGGCCTCATTTTGTACGGCATGGGAGCCGCGTGAGCGGCGAATTTTTTGAAAATGTTGGTCGCGCTCGCCCCCATTTTGTCCGGGACGGACTCCCCGCTGGCCTCCATTTTGTCCAATGTGGTGGCCAAGTTGGCCTCCATTTTGTCCAATGTGGTAGCCAAGCTGGCCTCCATTTTGTCCAATGAGGTAGCCAAGCTGGCCTCCATTTTGTCCAAGGTGGTGGCGACGCGGGCCTCATTTTGTACGGCATGGGAGCCGCGAGAGCGGCGAATTTTTTGAAAATGTTGGTCGCGCTCGCCCCCATTTTGTCCGGGACGGACTCCCCGCTGGCCTCCATTTGGTCCAAGCCCGGCTGCCGTCCCTGCAGCCGTGCTGCCCCTGTGCAAATACACTTCCAAATACACAAATACATCATAAATATACAGGTAATATATATATATTATAAACACAAGTTGTTGTTGTTGGTGGTGGTGGTCTGATGATAAAGACCGCCACTCTGGCATCACTCTGGCATGACTGGGTGCAACCTGGGAATCCTGGCTGCACCCTGGCATCATTCTGGGTTGACTGCGGGATCACTGGGGACACTCTGTTGGCTACTTGCCGCCATCTGACCAAGATGGCGGCTGGCGCAGCCGCCATTTTTCCAAAATGTAGGCCTGGCTGTCCTCCATTTCGTCCAAGGTGGTGGCCAAGTTGGCCTCCATTTTGTCCAATGAGGTAGCCAAGCTGGCATCCATTTTGTCCAAGGTGGTGGCCAAGCTGGCCTCCATTTTGTCCAATGAGGTAGCCAAGCTGGCCTCCATTTTGTCCAAGATGGTGGCGACGCGGGCCTCATTTTGTACGGCATGGGAGCCGCGTGAGCGGCGAATTTTTTGAAAATGTTGGTCGCGCTCGCCCCCATTTTGTCCGGGACGGACTCCCCGCTGGCCTCCATTTTGTCCAATGTGGTGGCCAAGTTGGCCTCCATTTTGTCCAATGTGGTAGCCAAGCTGGCCTCCATTTTGTCCAATGAGGTAGCCAAGCTGGCCTCCATTTTGTCCAAGGTGGTGGCGACGCGGGCCTCATTTTGTACGGCATGGGAGCCGCGAGAGCGGCGAATTTTTTGAAAATGTTGGTCGCGCTCGCCCCCATTTTGTCCGGGACGGACTCCCCGCTGGCCTCCATTTGGTCCAAGCCCGGCTGCCGTCCCTGCAGCCGTGCTGCCCCTGTGCAAATACACTTCCAAATACACAAATACATCATAAATATACAGGTAATATATATATATTATAAACACAAGTTGTTGTTGTTGGTGGTGGTGGTCTGATGATAAAGACCGCCACTCTGGCATCACTCTGGCATGACTGGGTGCAACCTGGGAATCCTGGCTGCACCCTGGCATCATTCTGGGTTGACTGCGGGATCACTGGGGACACTCTGTTGGCTACTTGCCGCCATCTGACCAAGATGGCGGCTGGCGCAGCCGCCATTTTTCCAAAATGTAGGCCTGGCTGTCCTCCATTTCGTCCAAGGTGGTGGCCAAGTTGGCCTCCATTTTGTCCAATGAGGTAGCCAAGCTGGCATCCATTTTGTCCAAGGTGGTGGCCAAGCTGGCCTCCATTTTGTCCAATGAGGTAGCCAAGCTGGCCTCCATTTTGTCCAAGATGGTGGCGACGCGGGCCTCATTTTGTACGGCATGGGAGCCGCGTGAGCGGCGAATTTTTTGAAAATGTTGGTCGCGCTCGCCCCCATTTTGTCCGGGACGGACTCCCCGCTGGCCTCCATTTTGTCCAATGTGGTGGCCAAGTTGGCCTCCATTTTGTCCAATGTGGTAGCCAAGCTGGCCTCCATTTTGTCCAATGAGGTAGCCAAGCTGGCCTCCATTTTGTCCAAGGTGGTGGCGACGCGGGCCTCATTTTGTACGGCATGGGAGCCGCGAGAGCGGCGAATTTTTTGAAAATGTTGGTCGCGCTCGCCCCCATTTTGTCCGGGACGGACTCCCCGCTGGCCTCCATTTGGTCCAAGCCCGGCTGCCGTCCCTGCAGCCGTGCTGCCCCTGTGCAAATACACTTCCAAATACACAAATACATCATAAATATACAGGTAATATATATATATTATAAACACAAGTTGTTGTTGTTGGTGGTGGTGGTCTGATGATAAAGACCGCCACTCTGGCATCACTCTGGCATGACTGGGTGCAACCTGGGAATCCTGGCTGCACCCTGGCATCATTCTGGGTTGACTGCGGGATCACTGGGGACACTCTGTTGGCTACTTGCCGCCATCTGACCAAGATGGCGGCTGGCGCAGCCGCCATTTTTCCAAAATGTAGGCCTGGCTGTCCTCCATTTCGTCCAAGGTGGTGGCCAAGTTGGCCTCCATTTTGTCCAATGAGGTAGCCAAGCTGGCATCCATTTTGTCCAAGGTGGTGGCCAAGCTGGCCTCCATTTTGTCCAATGAGGTAGCCAAGCTGGCCTCCATTTTGTCCAAGATGGTGGCGACGCGGGCCTCATTTTGTACGGCATGGGAGCCGCGTGAGCGGCGAATTTTTTGAAAATGTTGGTCGCGCTCGCCCCCATTTTGTCCGGGACGGACTCCCCGCTGGCCTCCATTTTGTCCAATGTGGTGGCCAAGTTGGCCTCCATTTTGTCCAATGTGGTAGCCAAGCTGGCCTCCATTTTGTCCAATGAGGTAGCCAAGCTGGCCTCCATTTTGTCCAAGGTGGTGGCGACGCGGGCCTCATTTTGTACGGCATGGGAGCCGCGAGAGCGGCGAATTTTTTGAAAATGTTGGTCGCGCTCGCCCCCATTTTGTCCGGGACGGACTCCCCGCTGGCCTCCATTTGGTCCAAGCCCGGCTGCCGTCCCTGCAGCCGTGCTGCCCCTGTGCAAATACACTTCCAAATACACAAATACATCATAAATATACAGGTAATATATATATATTATAAACACAAGTTGTTGTTGTTGGTGGTGGTGGTCTGATGATAAAGACCGCCACTCTGGCATCACTCTGGCATGACTGGGTGCAACCTGGGAATCCTGGCTGCACCCTGGCATCATTCTGGGTTGACTGCGGGATCACTGGGGACACTCTGTTGGCTACTTGCCGCCATCTGACCAAGATGGCGGCTGGCGCAGCCGCCATTTTTCCAAAATGTAGGCCTGGCTGTCCTCCATTTCGTCCAAGGTGGTGGCCAAGTTGGCCTCCATTTTGTCCAATGAGGTAGCCAAGCTGGCATCCATTTTGTCCAAGGTGGTGGCCAAGCTGGCCTCCATTTTGTCCAATGAGGTAGCCAAGCTGGCCTCCATTTTGTCCAAGATGGTGGCGACGCGGGCCTCATTTTGTACGGCATGGGAGCCGCGTGAGCGGCGAATTTTTTGAAAATGTTGGTCGCGCTCGCCCCCATTTTGTCCGGGACGGACTCCCCGCTGGCCTCCATTTTGTCCAATGTGGTGGCCAAGTTGGCCTCCATTTTGTCCAATGTGGTAGCCAAGCTGGCCTCCATTTTGTCCAATGAGGTAGCCAAGCTGGCCTCCATTTTGTCCAAGGTGGTGGCGACGCGGGCCTCATTTTGTACGGCATGGGAGCCGCGAGAGCGGCGAATTTTTTGAAAATGTTGGTCGCGCTCGCCCCCATTTTGTCCGGGACGGACTCCCCGCTGGCCTCCATTTGGTCCAAGCCCGGCTGCCGTCCCTGCAGCCGTGCTGCCCCTGTGCAAATACACTTCCAAATACACAAATACATCATAAATATACAGGTAATATATATATATTATAAACACAAGTTGTTGTTGTTGGTGGTGGTGGTCTGATGATAAAGACCGCCACTCTGGCATCACTCTGGCATGACTGGGTGCAACCTGGGAATCCTGGCTGCACCCTGGCATCATTCTGGGTTGACTGCGGGATCACTGGGGACACTCTGTTGGCTACTTGCCGCCATCTGACCAAGATGGCGGCTGGCGCAGCCGCCATTTTTCCAAAATGTAGGCCTGGCTGTCCTCCATTTCGTCCAAGGTGGTGGCCAAGTTGGCCTCCATTTTGTCCAATGAGGTAGCCAAGCTGGCATCCATTTTGTCCAAGGTGGTGGCCAAGCTGGCCTCCATTTTGTCCAATGAGGTAGCCAAGCTGGCCTCCATTTTGTCCAAGATGGTGGCGACGCGGGCCTCATTTTGTACGGCATGGGAGCCGCGTGAGCGGCGAATTTTTTGAAAATGTTGGTCGCGCTCGCCCCCATTTTGTCCGGGACGGACTCCCCGCTGGCCTCCATTTTGTCCAATGTGGTGGCCAAGCTGGCATCCATTTTGTCCAAGGTGGTGGCCAAGCTGGCCTCCATTTTGTCCAATGAGGTAGCCAAGCTGGCCTCCATTTTGTCCAAGATGGTGGCGACGCGGGCCTCATTTTGTACGGCATGGGAGCCGCGTGAGCGGCGAATTTTTTGAAAATGTTGGTCGCGCTCGCCCCCATTTTGTCCGGGACGGACTCCCCGCTGGCCTCCATTTTGTCCAATGTGGTGGCCAAGTTGGCCTCCATTTTGTCCAATGTGGTAGCCAAGCTGGCCTCCATTTTGTCCAATGAGGTAGCCAAGCTGGCCTCCATTTTGTCCAAGGTGGTGGCGACGCGGGCCTCATTTTGTACGGCATGGGAGCCGCGAGAGCGGCGAATTTTTTGAAAATGTTGGTCGCGCTCGCCCCCATTTTGTCCGGGACGGACTCCCCGCTGGCCTCCATTTGGTCCAAGCCCGGCTGCCGTCCCTGCAGCCGTGCTGCCCCTGTGCAAATACACTTCCAAATACACAAATACATCATAAATATACAGGTAATATATATATATTATAAACACAAGTTGTTGTTGTTGGTGGTGGTGGTCTGATGATAAAGACCGCCACTCTGGCATCACTCTGGCATGACTGGGTGCAACCTGGGAATCCTGGCTGCACCCTGGCATCATTCTGGGTTGACTGCGGGATCACTGGGGACACTCTGTTGGCTACTTGCCGCCATCTGACCAAGATGGCGGCTGGCGCAGCCGCCATTTTTCCAAAATGTAGGCCTGGCTGTCCTCCATTTCGTCCAAGGTGGTGGCCAAGTTGGCCTCCATTTTGTCCAATGAGGTAGCCAAGCTGGCATCCATTTTGTCCAAGGTGGTGGCCAAGCTGGCCTCCATTTTGTCCAATGAGGTAGCCAAGCTGGCCTCCATTTTGTCCAAGATGGTGGCGACGCGGGCCTCATTTTGTACGGCATGGGAGCCGCGTGAGCGGCGAATTTTTTGAAAATGTTGGTCGCGCTCGCCCCCATTTTGTCCGGGACGGACTCCCCGCTGGCCTCCATTTTGTCCAATGTGGTGGCCAAGTTGGCCTCCATTTTGTCCAATGTGGTAGCCAAGCTGGCCTCCATTTTGTCCAATGAGGTAGCCAAGCTGGCCTCCATTTTGTCCAAGGTGGTGGCGACGCGGGCCTCATTTTGTACGGCATGGGAGCCGCGAGAGCGGCGAATTTTTTGAAAATGTTGGTCGCGCTCGCCCCCATTTTGTCCGGGACGGACTCCCCGCTGGCCTCCATTTGGTCCAAGCCCGGCTGCCGTCCCTGCAGCCGTGCTGCCCCTGTGCAAATACACTTCCAAATACACAAATACATCATAAATATACAGGTAATATATATATATTATAAACACAAGTTGTTGTTGTTGGTGGTGGTGGTCTGATGATAAAGACCGCCACTCTGGCATCACTCTGGCATGACTGGGTGCAACCTGGGAATCCTGGCTGCACCCTGGCATCATTCTGGGTTGACTGCGGGATCACTGGGGACACTCTGTTGGCTACTTGCCGCCATCTGACCAAGATGGCGGCTGGCGCAGCCGCCATTTTTCCAAAATGTAGGCCTGGCTGTCCTCCATTTCGTCCAAGGTGGTGGCCAAGTTGGCCTCCATTTTGTCCAATGAGGTAGCCAAGCTGGCATCCATTTTGTCCAAGGTGGTGGCCAAGCTGGCCTCCATTTTGTCCAATGAGGTAGCCAAGCTGGCCTCCATTTTGTCCAAGATGGTGGCGACGCGGGCCTCATTTTGTACGGCATGGGAGCCGCGTGAGCGGCGAATTTTTTGAAAATGTTGGTCGCGCTCGCCCCCATTTTGTCCGGGACGGACTCCCCGCTGGCCTCCATTTTGTCCAATGTGGTGGCCAAGTTGGCCTCCATTTTGTCCAATGTGGTAGCCAAGCTGGCCTCCATTTTGTCCAATGAGGTAGCCAAGCTGGCCTCCATTTTGTCCAAGGTGGGGTGGCGACGCGGGCCTCATTTTGTACGGCATGGGAGCCGCGAGAGCGGCGAATTTTTTGAAAATGTTGGTCGCGCTCGCCCCCATTTTGTCCGGGACGGACTCCCCGCTGGCCTCCATTTGGTCCAAGCCCGGCTGCCGTCCCTGCAGCCGTGCTGCCCCTGTGCAAATACACTTCCAAATTACACAAATACATCATAAATATACAGGTAATATATATATATTATAAACACAAGTTGTTGTTGTTGGTGGTGGTGGTCTGATGATAAAGACCGCCACTCTGGCATCACTCTGGCATGACTGGGTGCAACCTGGGAATCCTGGCTGCACCCTGGCATCATTCTGGGTTGACTGCGGGATCACTGGGGACACTCTGTTGGCTACTTGCCGCCATCTGACCAAGATGGCGGCTGGCGCAGCCGCCATTTTTTCCAAAATGTAGGCCTGGCTGTCCTCCATTTCGTCCAAGGTGGTGGCCAAGTTGGCCTCCATTTTGTCCAATGAGGTAGCCAAGCTGGCATCCATTTTGTCCAAGGTGGTGGCCAAGCTGGCCTCCATTTTGTCCAATGAGGTAGCCAAGCTGGCCTCCATTTTGTCCAAGATGGTGGCGACGCGGGCCTCATTTTGTACGGCATGGGAGCCGCGTGAGCGGCGAATTTTTTGAAAATGTTGGTCGCGCTCGCCCCCATTTTGTCCGGGACGGACTCCCCGCTGGCCTCCATTTGGTCCAAGCCCGGCTGCCGTCCCTGCAGCCGTGCTGCCCCCTGTGCAAATACACTTCCAAATACACAAATACATCATAAATATACAGGTAATATATATATATTATAAACACAAGTTGTTGTTGTTGGTGGTGGTGGTCTGATGATAAAGACCGCCACTCTGGCATCACTCTGGCATGACTGGGTGCAACCTGGGAATCCTGGCTGCACCCTGGCATCATTCTGGGTTGACTGCGGGATCACTGGGGACACTCTGTTGGCTACTTGCCGCCATCTGACCAAGATGGCGGCTGGCGCAGCCGCCATTTTTCCAAAATGTAGGCCTGGCTGTCCTCCATTTCGTCCAAGGTGGTGGCCAAGTTGGCCTCCATTTTGTCCAATGAGGTAGCCAAGCTGGCATCCATTTTGTCCAAGGTGGTGGCCAAGCTGGCCTCCATTTTGTCCAATGAGGTAGCCAAGCTGGCCTCCATTTTGTCCAAGATGGTGGCGACGCGGGCCTCATTTTGTACGGCATGGGAGCCGCGTGAGCGGCGAATTTTTTGAAAATGTTGGTCGCGCTCGCCCCCATTTTGTCCGGGACGGACTCCCCGCTGGCCTCCATTTTGTCCAATGTGGTGGCCAAGTTGGCCTCCATTTTGTCCAATGTGGTAGCCAAGCTGGCCTCCATTTTGTCCAATGAGGTAGCCAAGCTGGCCTCCATTTTGTCCAAGGTAGGTGGCGACGCGGGGCCCTCATTTTGTACGGCATGGGAGCCGCGAGAGCGGCGAATTTTTTGAAAATGTTGGTCGCGCTCGCCCCCATTTTGTCCGGGACGGACTCCCCGCTGGCCTCCATTTGGTCCAAGCCCGGCTGCCGTCCCTGCAGCCGTGCTGCCCCTGTGCAAATACACTTCCAAATACACAAATACATCATAAATATACAGGTAATATTATATATATTATAAACACAAGTTGTTGTTGTTGGTGGTGGTGGTCTGATGATAAAGACCGCCACTCTGGCATCACTCTGGCATGACTGGGTGCAACCTGGGAATCCTGGCTGCACCCTGGCATCATTCTGGGTTGACTGCGGGATCACTGGGGACACTCTGTTGGCTACTTGCCGCCATCTGACCAAGATGGCGGCTGGCGCAGCCGCCATTTTTCCAAAATGTAGGCCTGGCTGTCCTCCATTTCGTCCAAGGTGGTGGCCAAGTTGGCCTCCATTTTGTCCAATGAGGTAGCCAAGCTGGCATCCATTTTGTCCAAGGTGGTGGCCAAGCTGGCCTCCATTTTGTCCAATGAGGTAGCCAAGCTGGCCTCCATTTTGTCCAAGATGGTGGCGACGCGGGCCTCATTTTGTACGGCATGGGAGCCGCGTGAGCGGCGAATTTTTTGAAAATGTTGGTCGCGCTCGCCCCCATTTTGTCCGGGACGGACTCCCCGCTGGCCTCCATTTTGTCCAATGTGGTGGCCAAGTTGGCCTCCATTTTGTCCAATGTGGTAGCCAAGCTGGCCTCCATTTTGTCCAATGAGGTAGCCAAGCTGGCCTCCATTTTGTCCAAGGTGGTGGCGACGCGGGCCTCATTTTGTACGGCATGGGAGCCGCGAGAGCGGCGAATTTTTTGAAAATGTTGGTCGCGCTCGCCCCCATTTTGTCCGGGACGGACTCCCCGCTGGCCTCCATTTGGTCCAAGCCCGGCTGCCGTCCCTGCAGCCGTGCTGCCCCTGTGCAAATACACTTCCAAATACACAAATACATCATAAATATACAGGTAATATATATATATTATAAACACAAGTTGTTGTTGTTGGTGGTGGTGGTCTGATGATAAAGACCGCCACTCTGGCATCACTCTGGCATGACTGGGTGCAACCTGGGAATCCTGGCTGCACCCTGGCATCATTCTGGGTTGACTGCGGGATCACTGGGGACACTCTGTTGGCTACTTGCCGCCATCTGACCAAGATGGCGGCTGGCGCAGCCGCCATTTTTCCAAAATGTAGGCCTGGCTGTCCTCCATTTCGTCCAAGGTGGTGGCCAAGTTGGCCTCCATTTTGTCCAATGAGGTAGCCAAGCTGGCATCCATTTTGTCCAAGGTGGTGGCCAAGCTGGCCTCCATTTTGTCCAATGAGGTAGCCAAGCTGGCCTCCATTTTGTCCAAGATGGTGGCGACGCGGGCCTCATTTTGTACGGCATGGGAGCCGCGTGAGCGGCGAATTTTTTGAAAATGTTGGTCGCGCTCGCCCCCATTTTGTCCGGGACGGACTCCCCGCTGGCCTCCATTTTGTCCAATGTGGTGGCCAAGTTGGCCTCCATTTTGTCCAATGTGGTAGCCAAGCTGGCCTCCATTTTGTCCAATGAGGTAGCCAAGCTGGCCTCCATTTTGTCCAAGGTGGTGGCGACGCGGGCCTCATTTTGTACGGCATGGGAGCCGCGAGAGCGGCGAATTTTTTGAAAATGTTGGTCGCGCTCGCCCCCATTTTGTCCGGGACGGACTCCCCGCTGGCCTCCATTTGGTCCAAGCCCGGCTGCCGTCCCTGCAGCCGTGCTGCCCCTGTGCAAATACACTTCCAAATACACAAATACATCATAAATATACAGGTAATATATATATATTATAAACACAAGTTGTTGTTGTTGGTGGTGGTGGTCTGATGATAAAGACCGCCACTCTGGCATCACTCTGGCATGACTGGGTGCAACCTGGGAATCCTGGCTGCACCCTGGCATCATTCTGGGTTGACTGCGGGATCACTGGGGACACTCTGTTGGCTACTTGCCGCCATCTGACCAAGATGGCGGCTGGCGCAGCCGCCATTTTTCCAAAATGTAGGCCTGGCTGTCCTCCATTTCGTCCAAGGTGGTGGCCAAGTTGGCCTCCATTTTGTCCAATGAGGTAGCCAAGCTGGCATCCATTTTGTCCAAGGTGGTGGCCAAGCTGGCCTCCATTTTGTCCAATGAGGTAGCCAAGCTGGCCTCCATTTTGTCCAAGATGGTGGCGACGCGGGCCTCATTTTGTACGGCATGGGAGCCGCGTGAGCGGCGAATTTTTTGAAAATGTTGGTCGCGCTCGCCCCCATTTTGTCCGGGACGGACTCCCCGCTGGCCTCCATTTTGTCCAATGTGGTGGCCAAGTTGGCCTCCATTTTGTCCAATGTGGTAGCCAAGCTGGCCTCCATTTTGTCCAATGAGGTAGCCAAGCTGGCCTCCATTTTGTCCAAGGTGGTGGCGACGCGGGCCTCATTTTGTACGGCATGGGAGCCGCGAGAGCGGCGAATTTTTTGAAAATGTTGGTCGCGCTCGCCCCCATTTTGTCCGGGACGGACTCCCCGCTGGCCTCCATTTGGTCCAAGCCCGGCTGCCGTCCCTGCAGCCGTGCTGCCCCTGTGCAAATACACTTCCAAATACACAAATACATCATAAATATACAGGTAATATATATATATTATAAACACAAGTTGTTGTTGTTGGTGGTGGTGGTCTGATGATAAAGACCGCCACTCTGGCATCACTCTGGCATGACTGGGTGCAACCTGGGAATCCTGGCTGCACCCTGGCATCATTCTGGGTTGACTGCGGGATCACTGGGGACACTCTGTTGGCTACTTGCCGCCATCTGACCAAGATGGCGGCTGGCGCAGCCGCCATTTTTCCAAAATGTAGGCCTGGCTGTCCTCCATTTCGTCCAAGGTGGTGGCCAAGTTGGCCTCCATTTTGTCCAATGAGGTAGCCAAGCTGGCATCCATTTTGTCCAAGGTGGTGGCCAAGCTGGCCTCCATTTTGTCCAATGAGGTAGCCAAGCTGGCCTCCATTTTGTCCAAGATGGTGGCGACGCGGGCCTCATTTTGTACGGCATGGGAGCCGCGTGAGCGGCGAATTTTTTGAAAATGTTGGTCGCGCTCGCCCCCATTTTGTCCGGGACGGACTCCCCGCTGGCCTCCATTTTGTCCAATGTGGTGGCCAAGTTGGCCTCCATTTTGTCCAATGTGGTAGCCAAGCTGGCCTCCATTTTGTCCAATGAGGTAGCCAAGCTGGCCTCCATTTTGTCCAAGGTGGTGGCGACGCGGGCCTCATTTTGTACGGCATGGGAGCCGCGAGAGCGGCGAATTTTTTGAAAATGTTGGTCGCGCTCGCCCCCATTTTGTCCGGGACGGACTCCCCGCTGGCCTCCATTTGGTCCAAGCCCGGCTGCCGTCCCTGCAGCCGTGCTGCCCCTGTGCAAATACACTTCCAAATACACAAATACATCATAAATATACAGGTAATATATATATATTATAAACACAAGTTGTTGTTGGTGGTGGTGGTGGTCTGATGATAAAGACCGCCACTCTGGCATCACTCTGGCATGACTGGGTGCAACCTGGGAATCCTGGCTGCACCCTGGCATCATTCTGGGTTGACTGCGGGATCACTGGGGACACTCTGTTGGCTACTTGCCGCCATCTGACCAAGATGGCGGCTGGCGCAGCCGCCATTTTTCCAAAATGTAGGCCTGGCTGTCCTCCATTTCGTCCAAGGTGGTGGCCAAGTTGGCCTCCATTTTGTCCAATGAGGTAGCCAAGCTGGCATCCATTTTGTCCAAGGTGGTGGCCAAGCTGGCCTCCATTTTGTCCAATGAGGTAGCCAAGCTGGCCTCCATTTTGTCCAAGATGGTGGCGACGCGGGCCTCATTTTGTACGGCATGGGAGCCGCGTGAGCGGCGAATTTTTTGAAAATGTTGGTCGCGCTCGCCCCCATTTTGTCCGGGACGGACTCCCCGCTGGCCTCCATTTTGTCCAATGTGGTGGCCAAGTTGGCCTCCATTTTGTCCAATGTGGTAGCCAAGCTGGCCTCCATTTTGTCCAATGAGGTAGCCAAGCTGGCCTCCATTTTGTCCAAGGTGGTGGCGACGCGGGCCTCATTTTGTACGGCATGGGAGCCGCGAGAGCGGCGAATTTTTTGAAAATGTTGGTCGCGCTCGCCCCCATTTTGTCCGGGACGGACTCCCCGCTGGCCTCCATTTTGTCCAATGTGGTGGCCAAGTTGGCCTCCATTTTGTCCAATGTGGTAGCCAAGCTGGCCTCCATTTTGTCCAATGAGGTAGCCAAGCTGGCCTCCATTTTGTCCAAGGTGGTGGCGACGCGGGCCTCATTTTGTACGGCATGGGAGCCGCGAGAGCGGCGAATTTTTTGAAAATGTTGGTCGCGCTCGCCCCCATTTTGTCCGGGACGGACTCCCCGCTGGCCTCCATTTGGTCCAAGCCCGGCTGCCGTCCCTGCAGCCGTGCTGCCCCTGTGCAAATACACTTCCAAATACACAAATACATCATAAATATACAGGTAATATATATATATTATAAACACAAGTTGTTGTTGTTGGTGGTGGTGGTCTGATGATAAAGACCGCCACTCTGGCATCACTCTGGCATGACTGGGTGCAACCTGGGAATCCTGGCTGCACCCTGGCATCATTCTGGGTTGACTGCGGGATCACTGGGGACACTCTGTTGGCTACTTGCCGCCATCTGACCAAGATGGCGGCTGGCGCAGCCGCCATTTTTCCAAAATGTAGGCCTGGCTGTCCTCCATTTCGTCCAAGGTGGTGGCCAAGTTGGCCTCCATTTTGTCCAATGAGGTAGCCAAGCTGGCATCCATTTTGTCCAAGGTGGTGGCCAAGCTGGCCTCCATTTTGTCCAATGAGGTAGCCAAGCTGGCCTCCATTTTGTCCAAGATGGTGGCGACGCGGGCCTCATTTTGTACGGCATGGGAGCCGCGTGAGCGGCGAATTTTTTGAAAATGTTGGTCGCGCTCGCCCCCATTTTGTCCGGGACGGACTCCCCGCTGGCCTCCATTTTGTCCAATGTGGTGGCCAAGTTGGCCTCCATTTTGTCCAATGTGGTAGCCAAGCTGGCCTCCATTTTGTCCAATGAGGTAGCCAAGCTGGCCTCCATTTTGTCCAAGGTGGTGGCGACGCGGGCCTCATTTTGTACGGCATGGGAGCCGCGAGAGCGGCGAATTTTTTGAAAATGTTGGTCGCGCTCGCCCCCATTTTGTCCGGGACGGACTCCCCGCTGGCCTCCATTTGGTCCAAGCCCGGCTGCCGTCCCTGCAGCCGTGCTGCCCCTGTGCAAATACACTTCCAAATACACAAATACATCATAAATATACAGGTAATATATATATATTATAAACACAAGTTGTTGTTGTTGGTGGTGGTGGTCTGATGATAAAGACCGCCACTCTGGCATCACTCTGGCATGACTGGGTGCAACCTGGGAATCCTGGCTGCACCCTGGCATCATTCTGGGTTGACTGCGGGATCACTGGGGACACTCTGTTGGCTACTTGCCGCCATCTGACCAAGATGGCGGCTGGCGCAGCCGCCATTTTTCCAAAATGTAGGCCTGGCTGTCCTCCATTTCGTCCAAGGTGGTGGCCAAGTTGGCCTCCATTTTGTCCAATGAGGTAGCCAAGCTGGCATCCATTTTGTCCAAGGTGGTGGCCAAGCTGGCCTCCATTTTGTCCAATGAGGTAGCCAAGCTGGCCTCCATTTTGTCCAAGATGGTGGCGACGCGGGCCTCATTTTGTACGGCATGGGAGCCGCGTGAGCGGCGAATTTTTTGAAAATGTTGGTCGCGCTCGCCCCCATTTTGTCCGGGACGGACTCCCCGCTGGCCTCCATTTTGTCCAATGTGGTGGCCAAGTTGGCCTCCATTTTGTCCAATGTGGTAGCCAAGCTGGCCTCCATTTTGTCCAATGAGGTAGCCAAGCTGGCCTCCATTTTGTCCAAGGTGGTGGCGACGCGGGCCTCATTTTGTACGGCATGGGAGCCGCGAGAGCGGCGAATTTTTTGAAAATGTTGGTCGCGCTCGCCCCCATTTTGTCCGGGACGGACTCCCCGCTGGCCTCCATTTGGTCCAAGCCCGGCTGCCGTCCCTGCAGCCGTGCTGCCCCTGTGCAAATACACTTCCAAATACACAAATACATCATAAATATACAGGTAATATATATATATTATAAACACAAGTTGTTGTTGTTGGTGGTGGTGGTCTGATGATAAAGACCGCCACTCTGGCATCACTCTGGCATGACTGGGTGCAACCTGGGAATCCTGGCTGCACCCTGGCATCATTCTGGGTTGACTGCGGGATCACTGGGGACACTCTGTTGGCTACTTGCCGCCATCTGACCAAGATGGCGGCTGGCGCAGCCGCCATTTTTCCAAAATGTAGGCCTGGCTGTCCTCCATTTCGTCCAAGGTGGTGGCCAAGTTGGCCTCCATTTTGTCCAATGAGGTAGCCAAGCTGGCATCCATTTTGTCCAAGGTGGTGGCCAAGCTGGCCTCCATTTTGTCCAATGAGGTAGCCAAGCTGGCCTCCATTTTGTCCAAGATGGTGGCGACGCGGGCCTCATTTTGTACGGCATGGGAGCCGCGTGAGCGGCGAATTTTTTGAAAATGTTGGTCGCGCTCGCCCCCATTTTGTCCGGGACGGACTCCCCGCTGGCCTCCATTTTGTCCAATGTGGTGGCCAAGTTGGCCTCCATTTTGTCCAATGTGGTAGCCAAGCTGGCCTCCATTTTGTCCAATGAGGTAGCCAAGCTGGCCTCCATTTTGTCCAAGGTGGTGGCGACGCGGGCCTCATTTTGTACGGCATGGGAGCCGCGAGAGCGGCGAATTTTTTGAAAATGTTGGTCGCGCTCGCCCCCATTTTGTCCGGGACGGACTCCCCGCTGGCCTCCATTTGGTCCAAGCCCGGCTGCCGTCCCTGCAGCCGTGCTGCCCCTGTGCAAATACACTTCCAAATACACAAATACATCATAAATATACAGGTAATATATATATATTATAAACACAAGTTGTTGTTGTTGGTGGTGGTGGTCTGATGATAAAGACCGCCACTCTGGCATCACTCTGGCATGACTGGGTGCAACCTGGGAATCCTGGCTGCACCCTGGCATCATTCTGGGTTGACTGCGGGATCACTGGGGACACTCTGTTGGCTACTTGCCGCCATCTGACCAAGATGGCGGCTGGCGCAGCCGCCATTTTTCCAAAATGTAGGCCTGGCTGTCCTCCATTTCGTCCAAGGTGGTGGCCAAGTTGGCCTCCATTTTGTCCAATGAGGTAGCCAAGCTGGCATCCATTTTGTCCAAGGTGGTGGCCAAGCTGGCCTCCATTTTGTCCAATGAGGTAGCCAAGCTGGCCTCCATTTTGTCCAAGATGGTGGCGACGCGGGCCTCATTTTGTACGGCATGGGAGCCGCGTGAGCGGCGAATTTTTTGAAAATGTTGGTCGCGCTCGCCCCCATTTTGTCCGGGACGGACTCCCCGCTGGCCTCCATTTTGTCCAATGTGGTGGCCAAGTTGGCCTCCATTTTGTCCAATGTGGTAGCCAAGCTGGCCTCCATTTTGTCCAATGAGGTAGCCAAGCTGGCCTCCATTTTGTCCAAGGTGGTGGCGACGCGGGCCTCATTTTGTACGGCATGGGAGCCGCGAGAGCGGCGAATTTTTTGAAAATGTTGGTCGCGCTCGCCCCCATTTTGTCCGGGACGGACTCCCCGCTGGCCTCCATTTGGTCCAAGCCCGGCTGCCGTCCCTGCAGCCGTGCTGCCCCTGTGCAAATACACTTCCAAATACACAAATACATCATAAATATACAGGTAATATATATATATTATAAACACAAGTTGTTGTTGTTGGTGGTGGTGGTCTGATGATAAAGACCGCCACTCTGGCATCACTCTGGCATGACTGGGTGCAACCTGGGAATCCTGGCTGCACCCTGGCATCATTCTGGGTTGACTGCGGGATCACTGGGGACACTCTGTTGGCTACTTGCCGCCATCTGACCAAGATGGCGGCTGGCGCAGCCGCCATTTTTCCAAAATGTAGGCCTGGCTGTCCTC
Source organism: Heptranchias perlo (assembly GCF_035084215.1). Classification (NCBI taxonomy): domain Eukaryota; kingdom Metazoa; phylum Chordata; class Chondrichthyes; order Hexanchiformes; family Hexanchidae; genus Heptranchias; species Heptranchias perlo. The sequence continues at coordinate 15,072,941 of NC_090363.1, forward strand.
CATTTCGTCCAAGGTGGTGGCCAAGTTGGCCTCCATTTTGTCCAATGAGGTAGCCAAGCTGGCATCCATTTTGTCCAAGGTGGTGGCCAAGCTGGCCTCCATTTTGTCCAATGAGGTAGCCAAGCTGGCCTCCATTTTGTCCAAGATGGTGGCGACGCGGGCCTCATTTTGTACGGCATGGGAGCCGCGTGAGCGGCGAATTTTTTGAAAATGTTGGTCGCGCTCGCCCCCATTTTGTCCGGGACGGACTCCCCGCTGGCCTCCATTTTGTCCAATGTGGTGGCCAAGCTGGCATCCATTTTGTCCAAGGTGGTGGCCAAGCTGGCCTCCATTTTGTCCAATGAGGTAGCCAAGCTGGCCTCCATTTTGTCCAAGATGGTGGCGACGCGGGCCTCATTTTGTACGGCATGGGAGCCGCGTGAGCGGCGAATTTTTTGAAAATGTTGGTCGCGCTCGCCCCCATTTTGTCCGGGACGGACTCCCCGCTGGCCTCCATTTTGTCCAATGTGGTGGCCAAGTTGGCCTCCATTTTGTCCAATGTGGTAGCCAAGCTGGCCTCCATTTTGTCCAATGAGGTAGCCAAGCTGGCCTCCATTTTGTCCAAGGTGGTGGCGACGCGGGCCTCATTTTGTACGGCATGGGAGCCGCGAGAGCGGCGAATTTTTTGAAAATGTTGGTCGCGCTCGCCCCCATTTTGTCCGGGACGGACTCCCCGCTGGCCTCCATTTGGTCCAAGCCCGGCTGCCGTCCCTGCAGCCGTGCTGCCCCTGTGCAAATACACTTCCAAATACACAAATACATCATAAATATACAGGTAATATATATATATTATAAACACAAGTTGTTGTTGTTGGTGGTGGTGGTCTGATGATAAAGACCGCCACTCTGGCATCACTCTGGCATGACTGGGTGCAACCTGGGAATCCTGGCTGCACCCTGGCATCATTCTGGGTTGACTGCGGGATCACTGGGGACACTCTGTTGGCTACTTGCCGCCATCTGACCAAGATGGCGGCTGGCGCAGCCGCCATTTTTCCAAAATGTAGGCCTGGCTGTCCTCCATTTCGTCCAAGGTGGTGGCCAAGTTGGCCTCCATTTTGTCCAATGAGGTAGCCAAGCTGGCATCCATTTTGTCCAAGGTGGTGGCCAAGCTGGCCTCCATTTTGTCCAATGAGGTAGCCAAGCTGGCCTCCATTTTGTCCAAGATGGTGGCGACGCGGGCCTCATTTTGTACGGCATGGGAGCCGCGTGAGCGGCGAATTTTTTGAAAATGTTGGTCGCGCTCGCCCCCATTTTGTCCGGGACGGACTCCCCGCTGGCCTCCATTTTGTCCAATGTGGTGGCCAAGTTGGCCTCCATTTTGTCCAATGTGGTAGCCAAGCTGGCCTCCATTTTGTCCAATGAGGTAGCCAAGCTGGCCTCCATTTTGTCCAAGGTGGTGGCGACGCGGGCCTCATTTTGTACGGCATGGGAGCCGCGAGAGCGGCGAATTTTTTGAAAATGTTGGTCGCGCTCGCCCCCATTTTGTCCGGGACGGACTCCCCGCTGGCCTCCATTTTGTCCAATGTGGTGGCCAAGCTGGCATCCATTTTGTCCAAGGTGGTGGCCAAGCTGGCCTCCATTTTGTCCAATGAGGTAGCCAAGCTGGCCTCCATTTTGTCCAAGATGGTGGCGACGCGGGCCTCATTTTGTACGGCATGGGAGCCGCGTGAGCGGCGAATTTTTTGAAAATGTTGGTCGCGCTCGCCCCCATTTTGTCCGGGACGGACTCCCCGCTGGCCTCCATTTTGTCCAATGTGGTGGCCAAGTTGGCCTCCATTTTGTCCAATGTGGTAGCCAAGCTGGCCTCCATTTTGTCCAATGAGGTAGCCAAGCTGGCCTCCATTTTGTCCAAGGTGGTGGCGACGCGGGCCTCATTTTGTACGGCATGGGAGCCGCGAGAGCGGCGAATTTTTTGAAAATGTTGGTCGCGCTCGCCCCCATTTTGTCCGGGACGGACTCCCCGCTGGCCTCCATTTGGTCCAAGCCCGGCTGCCGTCCCTGCAGCCGTGCTGCCCCTGTGCAAATACACTTCCAAATACACAAATACATCATAAATATACAGGTAATATATATATATTATAAACACAAGTTGTTGTTGTTGGTGGTGGTGGTCTGATGATAAAGACCGCCACTCTGGCATCACTCTGGCATGACTGGGTGCAACCTGGGAATCCTGGCTGCACCCTGGCATCATTCTGGGTTGACTGCGGGATCACTGGGGACACTCTGTTGGCTACTTGCCGCCATCTGACCAAGATGGCGGCTGGCGCAGCCGCCATTTTTCCAAAATGTAGGCCTGGCTGTCCTCCATTTCGTCCAAGGTGGTGGCCAAGTTGGCCTCCATTTTGTCCAATGAGGTAGCCAAGCTGGCATCCATTTTGTCCAAGGTGGTGGCCAAGCTGGCCTCCATTTTGTCCAATGAGGTAGCCAAGCTGGCCTCCATTTTGTCCAAGATGGTGGCGACGCGGGCCTCATTTTGTACGGCATGGGAGCCGCGTGAGCGGCGAATTTTTTGAAAATGTTGGTCGCGCTCGCCCCCATTTTGTCCGGGACGGACTCCCCGCTGGCCTCCATTTTGTCCAATGTGGTGGCCAAGCTGGCATCCATTTTGTCCAAGGTGGTGGCCAAGCTGGCCTCCATTTTGTCCAATGAGGTAGCCAAGCTGGCCTCCATTTTGTCCAAGATGGTGGCGACGCGGGCCTCATTTTGTACGGCATGGGAGCCGCGTGAGCGGCGAATTTTTTGAAAATGTTGGTCGCGCTCGCCCCCATTTTGTCCGGGACGGACTCCCCGCTGGCCTCCATTTTGTCCAATGTGGTGGCCAAGTTGGCCTCCATTTTGTCCAATGTGGTAGCCAAGCTGGCCTCCATTTTGTCCAATGAGGTAGCCAAGCTGGCCTCCATTTTGTCCAAGGTGGTGGCGACGCGGGCCTCATTTTGTACGGCATGGGAGCCGCGAGAGCGGCGAATTTTTTGAAAATGTTGGTCGCGCTCGCCCCCATTTTGTCCGGGACGGACTCCCCGCTGGCCTCCATTTGGTCCAAGCCCGGCTGCCGTCCCTGCAGCCGTGCTGCCCCTGTGCAAATACACTTCCAAATACACAAATACATCATAAATATACAGGTAATATATATATATTATAAACACAAGTTGTTGTTGTTGGTGGTGGTGGTCTGATGATAAAGACCGCCACTCTGGCATCACTCTGGCATGACTGGGTGCAACCTGGGAATCCTGGCTGCACCCTGGCATCATTCTGGGTTGACTGCGGGATCACTGGGGACACTCTGTTGGCTACTTGCCGCCATCTGACCAAGATGGCGGCTGGCGCAGCCGCCATTTTTCCAAAATGTAGGCCTGGCTGTCCTCCATTTCGTCCAAGGTGGTGGCCAAGTTGGCCTCCATTTTGTCCAATGAGGTAGCCAAGCTGGCATCCATTTTGTCCAAGGTGGTGGCCAAGCTGGCCTCCATTTTGTCCAATGAGGTAGCCAAGCTGGCCTCCATTTTGTCCAAGATGGTGGCGACGCGGGCCTCATTTTGTACGGCATGGGAGCCGCGTGAGCGGCGAATTTTTTGAAAATGTTGGTCGCGCTCGCCCCCATTTTGTCCGGGACGGACTCCCCGCTGGCCTCCATTTTGTCCAATGTGGTGGCCAAGTTGGCCTCCATTTTGTCCAATGTGGTAGCCAAGCTGGCCTCCATTTTGTCCAATGAGGTAGCCAAGCTGGCCTCCATTTTGTCCAAGGTGGTGGCGACGCGGGCCTCATTTTGTACGGCATGGGAGCCGCGAGAGCGGCGAATTTTTTGAAAATGTTGGTCGCGCTCGCCCCCATTTTGTCCGGGACGGACTCCCCGCTGGCCTCCATTTGGTCCAAGCCCGGCTGCCGTCCCTGCAGCCGTGCTGCCCCTGTGCAAATACACTTCCAAATACACAAATACATCATAAATATACAGGTAATATATATATATTATAAACACAAGTTGTTGTTGTTGGTGGTGGTGGTCTGATGATAAAGACCGCCACTCTGGCATCACTCTGGCATGACTGGGTGCAACCTGGGAATCCTGGCTGCACCCTGGCATCATTCTGGGTTGACTGCGGGATCACTGGGGACACTCTGTTGGCTACTTGCCGCCATCTGACCAAGATGGCGGCTGGCGCAGCCGCCATTTTTCCAAAATGTAGGCCTGGCTGTCCTCCATTTCGTCCAAGGTGGTGGCCAAGTTGGCCTCCATTTTGTCCAATGAGGTAGCCAAGCTGGCATCCATTTTGTCCAAGGTGGTGGCCAAGCTGGCCTCCATTTTGTCCAATGAGGTAGCCAAGCTGGCCTCCATTTTGTCCAAGATGGTGGCGACGCGGGCCTCATTTTGTACGGCATGGGAGCCGCGTGAGCGGCGAATTTTTTGAAAATGTTGGTCGCGCTCGCCCCCATTTTGTCCGGGACGGACTCCCCGCTGGCCTCCATTTTGTCCAATGTGGTGGCCAAGTTGGCCTCCATTTTGTCCAATGTGGTAGCCAAGCTGGCCTCCATTTTGTCCAATGAGGTAGCCAAGCTGGCCTCCATTTTGTCCAAGGTGGTGGCGACGCGGGCCTCATTTTGTACGGCATGGGAGCCGCGAGAGCGGCGAATTTTTTGAAAATGTTGGTCGCGCTCGCCCCCATTTTGTCCGGGACGGACTCCCCGCTGGCCTCCATTTGGTCCAAGCCCGGCTGCCGTCCCTGCAGCCGTGCTGCCCCTGTGCAAATACACTTCCAAATACACAAATACATCATAAATATACAGGTAATATATATATATTATAAACACAAGTTGTTGTTGTTGGTGGTGGTGGTCTGATGATAAAGACCGCCACTCTGGCATCACTCTGGCATGACTGGGTGCAACCTGGGAATCCTGGCTGCACCCTGGCATCATTCTGGGTTGACTGCGGGATCACTGGGGACACTCTGTTGGCTACTTGCCGCCATCTGACCAAGATGGCGGCTGGCGCAGCCGCCATTTTTCCAAAATGTAGGCCTGGCTGTCCTCCATTTCGTCCAAGGTGGTGGCCAAGTTGGCCTCCATTTTGTCCAATGAGGTAGCCAAGCTGGCATCCATTTTGTCCAAGGTGGTGGCCAAGCTGGCCTCCATTTTGTCCAATGAGGTAGCCAAGCTGGCCTCCATTTTGTCCAAGATGGTGGCGACGCGGGCCTCATTTTGTACGGCATGGGAGCCGCGTGAGCGGCGAATTTTTTGAAAATGTTGGTCGCGCTCGCCCCCATTTTGTCCGGGACGGACTCCCCGCTGGCCTCCATTTTGTCCAATGTGGTGGCCAAGTTGGCCTCCATTTTGTCCAATGTGGTAGCCAAGCTGGCCTCCATTTTGTCCAATGAGGTAGCCAAGCTGGCCTCCATTTTGTCCAAGGTGGTGGCGACGCGGGCCTCATTTTGTACGGCATGGGAGCCGCGAGAGCGGCGAATTTTTTGAAAATGTTGGTCGCGCTCGCCCCCATTTTGTCCGGGACGGACTCCCCGCTGGCCTCCATTTGGTCCAAGCCCGGCTGCCGTCCCTGCAGCCGTGCTGCCCCTGTGCAAATACACTTCCAAATACACAAATACATCATAAATATACAGGTAATATATATATATTATAAACACAAGTTGTTGTTGGTGGTGGTGGTGGTCTGATGATAAAGACCGCCACTCTGGCATCACTCTGGCATGACTGGGTGCAACCTGGGAATCCTGGCTGCACCCTGGCATCATTCTGGGTTGACTGCGGGATCACTGGGGACACTCTGTTGGCTACTTGCCGCCATCTGACCAAGATGGCGGCTGGCGCAGCCGCCATTTTTCCAAAATGTAGGCCTGGCTGTCCTCCATTTCGTCCAAGGTGGTGGCCAAGTTGGCCTCCATTTTGTCCAATGAGGTAGCCAAGCTGGCATCCATTTTGTCCAAGGTGGTGGCCAAGCTGGCCTCCATTTTGTCCAATGAGGTAGCCAAGCTGGCCTCCATTTTGTCCAAGATGGTGGCGACGCGGGCCTCATTTTGTACGGCATGGGAGCCGCGTGAGCGGCGAATTTTTTGAAAATGTTGGTCGCGCTCGCCCCCATTTTGTCCGGGACGGACTCCCCGCTGGCCTCCATTTTGTCCAATGTGGTGGCCAAGTTGGCCTCCATTTTGTCCAATGTGGTAGCCAAGCTGGCCTCCATTTTGTCCAATGAGGTAGCCAAGCTGGCCTCCATTTTGTCCAAGGTGGTGGCGACGCGGGCCTCATTTTGTACGGCATGGGAGCCGCGAGAGCGGCGAATTTTTTGAAAATGTTGGTCGCGCTCGCCCCCATTTTGTCCGGGACGGACTCCCCGCTGGCCTCCATTTTGTCCAATGTGGTGGCCAAGTTGGCCTCCATTTTGTCCAATGTGGTAGCCAAGCTGGCCTCCATTTTGTCCAATGAGGTAGCCAAGCTGGCCTCCATTTTGTCCAAGGTGGTGGCGACGCGGGCCTCATTTTGTACGGCATGGGAGCCGCGAGAGCGGCGAATTTTTTGAAAATGTTGGTCGCGCTCGCCCCCATTTTGTCCGGGACGGACTCCCCGCTGGCCTCCATTTGGTCCAAGCCCGGCTGCCGTCCCTGCAGCCGTGCTGCCCCTGTGCAAATACACTTCCAAATACACAAATACATCATAAATATACAGGTAATATATATATATTATAAACACAAGTTGTTGTTGTTGGTGGTGGTGGTCTGATGATAAAGACCGCCACTCTGGCATCACTCTGGCATGACTGGGTGCAACCTGGGAATCCTGGCTGCACCCTGGCATCATTCTGGGTTGACTGCGGGATCACTGGGGACACTCTGTTGGCTACTTGCCGCCATCTGACCAAGATGGCGGCTGGCGCAGCCGCCATTTTTCCAAAATGTAGGCCTGGCTGTCCTCCATTTCGTCCAAGGTGGTGGCCAAGTTGGCCTCCATTTTGTCCAATGAGGTAGCCAAGCTGGCATCCATTTTGTCCAAGGTGGTGGCCAAGCTGGCCTCCATTTTGTCCAATGAGGTAGCCAAGCTGGCCTCCATTTTGTCCAAGATGGTGGCGACGCGGGCCTCATTTTGTACGGCATGGGAGCCGCGTGAGCGGCGAATTTTTTGAAAATGTTGGTCGCGCTCGCCCCCATTTTGTCCGGGACGGACTCCCCGCTGGCCTCCATTTTGTCCAATGTGGTGGCCAAGTTGGCCTCCATTTTGTCCAATGTGGTAGCCAAGCTGGCCTCCATTTTGTCCAATGAGGTAGCCAAGCTGGCCTCCATTTTGTCCAAGGTGGTGGCGACGCGGGCCTCATTTTGTACGGCATGGGAGCCGCGAGAGCGGCGAATTTTTTGAAAATGTTGGTCGCGCTCGCCCCCATTTTGTCCGGGACGGACTCCCCGCTGGCCTCCATTTGGTCCAAGCCCGGCTGCCGTCCCTGCAGCCGTGCTGCCCCTGTGCAAATACACTTCCAAATACACAAATACATCATAAATATACAGGTAATATATATATATTATAAACACAAGTTGTTGTTGTTGGTGGTGGTGGTCTGATGATAAAGACCGCCACTCTGGCATCACTCTGGCATGACTGGGTGCAACCTGGGAATCCTGGCTGCACCCTGGCATCATTCTGGGTTGACTGCGGGATCACTGGGGACACTCTGTTGGCTACTTGCCGCCATCTGACCAAGATGGCGGCTGGCGCAGCCGCCATTTTTCCAAAATGTAGGCCTGGCTGTCCTCCATTTCGTCCAAGGTGGTGGCCAAGTTGGCCTCCATTTTGTCCAATGAGGTAGCCAAGCTGGCATCCATTTTGTCCAAGGTGGTGGCCAAGCTGGCCTCCATTTTGTCCAATGAGGTAGCCAAGCTGGCCTCCATTTTGTCCAAGATGGTGGCGACGCGGGCCTCATTTTGTACGGCATGGGAGCCGCGTGAGCGGCGAATTTTTTGAAAATGTTGGTCGCGCTCGCCCCCATTTTGTCCGGGACGGACTCCCCGCTGGCCTCCATTTTGTCCAATGTGGTGGCCAAGTTGGCCTCCATTTTGTCCAATGTGGTAGCCAAGCTGGCCTCCATTTTGTCCAATGAGGTAGCCAAGCTGGCCTCCATTTTGTCCAAGGTGGTGGCGACGCGGGCCTCATTTTGTACGGCATGGGAGCCGCGAGAGCGGCGAATTTTTTGAAAATGTTGGTCGCGCTCGCCCCCATTTTGTCCGGGACGGACTCCCCGCTGGCCTCCATTTGGTCCAAGCCCGGCTGCCGTCCCTGCAGCCGTGCTGCCCCTGTGCAAATACACTTCCAAATACACAAATACATCATAAATATACAGGTAATATATATATATTATAAACACAAGTTGTTGTTGTTGGTGGTGGTGGTCTGATGATAAAGACCGCCACTCTGGCATCACTCTGGCATGACTGGGTGCAACCTGGGAATCCTGGCTGCACCCTGGCATCATTCTGGGTTGACTGCGGGATCACTGGGGACACTCTGTTGGCTACTTGCCGCCATCTGACCAAGATGGCGGCTGGCGCAGCCGCCATTTTTCCAAAATGTAGGCCTGGCTGTCCTCCATTTCGTCCAAGGTGGTGGCCAAGTTGGCCTCCATTTTGTCCAATGAGGTAGCCAAGCTGGCATCCATTTTGTCCAAGGTGGTGGCCAAGCTGGCCTCCATTTTGTCCAATGAGGTAGCCAAGCTGGCCTCCATTTTGTCCAAGATGGTGGCGACGCGGGCCTCATTTTGTACGGCATGGGAGCCGCGTGAGCGGCGAATTTTTTGAAAATGTTGGTCGCGCTCGCCCCCATTTTGTCCGGGACGGACTCCCCGCTGGCCTCCATTTTGTCCAATGTGGTGGCCAAGTTGGCCTCCATTTTGTCCAATGTGGTAGCCAAGCTGGCCTCCATTTTGTCCAATGAGGTAGCCAAGCTGGCCTCCATTTTGTCCAAGGTGGTGGCGACGCGGGCCTCATTTTGTACGGCATGGGAGCCGCGAGAGCGGCGAATTTTTTGAAAATGTTGGTCGCGCTCGCCCCCATTTTGTCCGGGACGGACTCCCCGCTGGCCTCCATTTGGTCCAAGCCCGGCTGCCGTCCCTGCAGCCGTGCTGCCCCTGTGCAAATACACTTCCAAATACACAAATACATCATAAATATACAGGTAATATATATATATTATAAACACAAGTTGTTGTTGTTGGTGGTGGTGGTCTGATGATAAAGACCGCCACTCTGGCATCACTCTGGCATGACTGGGTGCAACCTGGGAATCCTGGCTGCACCCTGGCATCATTCTGGGTTGACTGCGGGATCACTGGGGACACTCTGTTGGCTACTTGCCGCCATCTGACCAAGATGGCGGCTGGCGCAGCCGCCATTTTTCCAAAATGTAGGCCTGGCTGTCCTCCATTTCGTCCAAGGTGGTGGCCAAGTTGGCCTCCATTTTGTCCAATGAGGTAGCCAAGCTGGCATCCATTTTGTCCAAGGTGGTGGCCAAGCTGGCCTCCATTTTGTCCAATGAGGTAGCCAAGCTGGCCTCCATTTTGTCCAAGATGGTGGCGACGCGGGCCTCATTTTGTACGGCATGGGAGCCGCGTGAGCGGCGAATTTTTTGAAAATGTTGGTCGCGCTCGCCCCCATTTTGTCCGGGACGGACTCCCCGCTGGCCTCCATTTTGTCCAATGTGGTGGCCAAGTTGGCCTCCATTTTGTCCAATGTGGTAGCCAAGCTGGCCTCCATTTTGTCCAATGAGGTAGCCAAGCTGGCCTCCATTTTGTCCAAGGTGGTGGCGACGCGGGCCTCATTTTGTACGGCATGGGAGCCGCGAGAGCGGCGAATTTTTTGAAAATGTTGGTCGCGCTCGCCCCCATTTTGTCCGGGACGGACTCCCCGCTGGCCTCCATTTTGTCCAATGTGGTGGCCAAGTTGGCCTCCATTTTGTCCAATGTGGTAGCCAAGCTGGCCTCCATTTTGTCCAATGAGGTAGCCAAGCTGGCCTCCATTTTGTCCAAGGTGGTGGCGACGCGGGCCTCATTTTGTACGGCATGGGAGCCGCGAGAGCGGCGAATTTTTTGAAAATGTTGGTCGCGCTCGCCCCCATTTTGTCCGGGACGGACTCCCCGCTGGCCTCCATTTGGTCCAAGCCCGGCTGCCGTCCCTGCAGCCGTGCTGCCCCTGTGCAAATACACTTCCAAATACACAAATACATCATAAATATACAGGTAATATATATATATTATAAACACAAGTTGTTGTTGTTGGTGGTGGTGGTCTGATGATAAAGACCGCCACTCTGGCATCACTCTGGCATGACTGGGTGCAACCTGGGAATCCTGGCTGCACCCTGGCATCATTCTGGGTTGACTGCGGGATCACTGGGGACACTCTGTTGGCTACTTGCCGCCATCTGACCAAGATGGCGGCTGGCGCAGCCGCCATTTTTCCAAAATGTAGGCCTGGCTGTCCTCCATTTCGTCCAAGGTGGTGGCCAAGTTGGCCTCCATTTTGTCCAATGAGGTAGCCAAGCTGGCATCCATTTTGTCCAAGGTGGTGGCCAAGCTGGCCTCCATTTTGTCCAATGAGGTAGCCAAGCTGGCCTCCATTTTGTCCAAGATGGTGGCGACGCGGGCCTCATTTTGTACGGCATGGGAGCCGCGTGAGCGGCGAATTTTTTGAAAATGTTGGTCGCGCTCGCCCCCATTTTGTCCGGGACGGACTCCCCGCTGGCCTCCATTTGGTCCAAGCCCGGCTGCCGTCCCTGCAGCCGTGCTGCCCCTGTGCAAATACACTTCCAAATACACAAATACATCATAAATATACAGGTAATATATATATATTATAAACACAAGTTGTTGTTGTTGGTGGTGGTGGTCTGATGATAAAGACCGCCACTCTGGCATCACTCTGGCATGACTGGGTGCAACCTGGGAATCCTGGCTGCACCCTGGCATCATTCTGGGTTGACTGCGGGATCACTGGGGACACTCTGTTGGCTACTTGCCGCCATCTGACCAAGATGGCGGCTGGCGCAGCCGCCATTTTTCCAAAATGTAGGCCTGGCTGTCCTCCATTTCGTCCAAGGTGGTGGCCAAGTTGGCCTCCATTTTGTCCAATGAGGTAGCCAAGCTGGCATCCATTTTGTCCAAGGTGGTGGCCAAGCTGGCCTCCATTTTGTCCAATGAGGTAGCCAAGCTGGCCTCCATTTTGTCCAAGATGGTGGCGACGCGGGCCTCATTTTGTACGGCATGGGAGCCGCGTGAGCGGCGAATTTTTTGAAAATGTTGGTCGCGCTCGCCCCCATTTTGTCCGGGACGGACTCCCCGCTGGCCTCCATTTTGTCCAATGTGGTGGCCAAGTTGGCCTCCATTTTGTCCAATGTGGTAGCCAAGCTGGCCTCCATTTTGTCCAATGAGGTAGCCAAGCTGGCCTCCATTTTGTCCAAGGTGGTGGCGACGCGGGCCTCATTTTGTACGGCATGGGAGCCGCGAGAGCGGCGAATTTTTTGAAAATGTTGGTCGCGCTCGCCCCCATTTTGTCCGGGACGGACTCCCCGCTGGCCTCCATTTGGTCCAAGCCCGGCTGCCGTCCCTGCAGCCGTGCTGCCCCTGTGCAAATACACTTCCAAATACACAAATACATCATAAATATACAGGTAATATATATATATTATAAACACAAGTTGTTGTTGTTGGTGGTGGTGGTCTGATGATAAAGACCGCCACTCTGGCATCACTCTGGCATGACTGGGTGCAACCTGGGAATCCTGGCTGCACCCTGGCATCATTCTGGGTTGACTGCGGGATCACTGGGGACACTCTGTTGGCTACTTGCCGCCATCTGACCAAGATGGCGGCTGGCGCAGCCGCCATTTTTCCAAAATGTAGGCCTGGCTGTCCTCCATTTCGTCCAAGGTGGTGGCCAAGTTGGCCTCCATTTTGTCCAATGAGGTAGCCAAGCTGGCATCCATTTTGTCCAAGGTGGTGGCCAAGCTGGCCTCCATTTTGTCCAATGAGGTAGCCAAGCTGGCCTCCATTTTGTCCAAGATGGTGGCGACGCGGGCCTCATTTTGTACGGCATGGGAGCCGCGTGAGCGGCGAATTTTTTGAAAATGTTGGTCGCGCTCGCCCCCATTTTGTCCGGGACGGACTCCCCGCTGGCCTCCATTTTGTCCAATGTGGTGGCCAAGTTGGCCTCCATTTTGTCCAATGTGGTAGCCAAGCTGGCCTCCATTTTGTCCAATGAGGTAGCCAAGCTGGCCTCCATTTTGTCCAAGGTGGTGGCGACGCGGGCCTCATTTTGTAGGGCATGGGAGCCGCGAGAGCGGCGAATTTTTTGAAAATGTTGGTCGCGCTCGCCCCCATTTTGTCCGGGACGGACTCCCCGCTGGCCTCCATTTGGTCCAAGCCCGGCTGCCGTCCCTGCAGCCGTGCTGCCCCTGTGCAAATACACTTCCAAATACACAAATACATCATAAATATACAGGTAATATATATATATTATAAACACAAGTTGTTGTTGTTGGTGGTGGTGGTCTGATGATAAAGACCGCCACTCTGGCATCACTCTGGCATGACTGGGTGCAACCTGGGAATCCTGGCTGCACCCTGGCATCATTCTGGGTTGACTGCGGGATCACTGGGGACACTCTGTTGGCTACTTGCCGCCATCTGACCAAGATGGCGGCTGGCGCAGCCGCCATTTTTCCAAAATGTAGGCCTGGCTGTCCTCCATTTCGTCCAAGGTGGTGGCCAAGTTGGCCTCCATTTTGTCCAATGAGGTAGCCAAGCTGGCATCCATTTTGTCCAAGGTGGTGGCCAAGCTGGCCTCCATTTTGTCCAATGAGGTAGCCAAGCTGGCCTCCATTTTGTCCAAGATGGTGGCGACGCGGGCCTCATTTTGTACGGCATGGGAGCCGCGTGAGCGGCGAATTTTTTGAAAATGTTGGTCGCGCTCGCCCCCATTTTGTCCGGGACGGACTCCCCGCTGGCCTCCATTTTGTCCAATGTGGTGGCCAAGTTGGCCTCCATTTTGTCCAATGTGGTAGCCAAGCTGGCCTCCATTTTGTCCAATGAGGTAGCCAAGCTGGCCTCCATTTTGTCCAAGGTGGTGGCGACGCGGGCCTCATTTTGTACGGCATGGGAGCCGCGAGAGCGGCGAATTTTTTGAAAATGTTGGTCGCGCTCGCCCCCATTTTGTCCGGGACGGACTCCCCGCTGGCCTCCATTTGGTCCAAGCCCGGCTGCCGTCCCTGCAGCCGTGCTGCCCCTGTGCAAATACACTTCCAAATACACAAATACATCATAAATATACAGGTAATATATATATATTATAAACACAAGTTGTTGTTGTTGGTGGTGGTGGTCTGATGATAAAGACCGCCACTCTGGCATCACTCTGGCATGACTGGGTGCAACCTGGGAATCCTGGCTGCACCCTGGCATCATTCTGGGTTGACTGCGGGATCACTGGGGACACTCTGTTGGCTACTTGCCGCCATCTGACCAAGATGGCGGCTGGCGCAGCCGCCATTTTTCCAAAATGTAGGCCTGGCTGTCCTCCATTTCGTCCAAGGTGGTGGCCAAGTTGGCCTCCATTTTGTCCAATGAGGTAGCCAAGCTGGCATCCATTTTGTCCAAGGTGGTGGCCAAGCTGGCCTCCATTTTGTCCAATGAGGTAGCCAAGCTGGCCTCCATTTTGTCCAAGATGGTGGCGACGCGGGCCTCATTTTGTACGGCATGGGAGCCGCGTGAGCGGCGAATTTTTTGAAAATGTTGGTCGCGCTCGCCCCCATTTTGTCCGGGACGGACTCCCCGCTGGCCTCCATTTTGTCCAATGTGGTGGCCAAGTTGGCCTCCATTTTGTCCAATGTGGTAGCCAAGCTGGCCTCCATTTTGTCCAATGAGGTAGCCAAGCTGGCCTCCATTTTGTCCAAGGTGGTGGCGACGCGGGCCTCATTTTGTACGGCATGGGAGCCGCGAGAGCGGCGAATTTTTTGAAAATGTTGGTCGCGCTCGCCCCCATTTTGTCCGGGACGGACTCCCCGCTGGCCTCCATTTTGTCCAATGTGGTGGCCAAGTTGGCCTCCATTTTGTCCAATGTGGTAGCCAAGCTGGCCTCCATTTTGTCCAATGAGGTAGCCAAGCTGGCCTCCATTTTGTCCAAGGTGGTGGCGACGCGGGCCTCATTTTGTACGGCATGGGAGCCGCGAGAGCGGCGAATTTTTTGAAAATGTTGGTCGCGCTCGCCCCCATTTTGTCCGGGACGGACTCCCCGCTGGCCTCCATTTGGTCCAAGCCCGGCTGCCGTCCCTGCAGCCGTGCTGCCCCTGTGCAAATACACTTCCAAATACACAAATACATCATAAATATACAGGTAATATATATATATTATAAACACAAGTTGTTGTTGTTGGTGGTGGTGGTCTGATGATAAAGACCGCCACTCTGGCATCACTCTGGCATGACTGGGTGCAACCTGGGAATCCTGGCTGCACCCTGGCATCATTCTGGGTTGACTGCGGGATCACTGGGGACACTCTGTTGGCTACTTGCCGCCATCTGACCAAGATGGCGGCTGGCGCAGCCGCCATTTTTCCAAAATGTAGGCCTGGCTGTCCTCCATTTCGTCCAAGGTGGTGGCCAAGTTGGCCTCCATTTTGTCCAATGAGGTAGCCAAGCTGGCATCCATTTTGTCCAAGGTGGTGGCCAAGCTGGCCTCCATTTTGTCCAATGAGGTAGCCAAGCTGGCCTCCATTTTGTCCAAGATGGTGGCGACGCGGGCCTCATTTTGTACGGCATGGGAGCCGCGTGAGCGGCGAATTTTTTGAAAATGTTGGTCGCACTCGCCCCCATTTTGTCCGGGACGGACTCCCCGCTGGCCTCCATTTTGTCCAATGTGGTGGCCAAGTTGGCCTCCATTTTGTCCAATGTGGTAGCCAAGCTGGCCTCCATTTTGTCCAATGAGGTAGCCAAGCTGGCCTCCATTTTGTCCAAGGTGGTGGCGACGCGGGCCTCATTTTGTACGGCATGGGAGCCGCGAGAGCGGCGAATTTTTTGAAAATGTTGGTCGCGCTCGCCCCCATTTTGTCCGGGACGGACTCCCCGCTGGCCTCCATTTGGTCCAAGCCCGGCTGCCGTCCCTGCAGCCGTGCTGCCCCTGTGCAAATACACTTCCAAATACACAAATACATCATAAATATACAGGTAATATATATATATTATAAACACAAGTTGTTGTTGTTGGTGGTGGTGGTCTGATGATAAAGACCGCCACTCTGGCATCACTCTGGCATGACTGGGTGCAACCTGGGAATCCTGGCTGCACCCTGGCATCATTCTGGGTTGACTGCGGGATCACTGGGGACACTCTGTTGGCTACTTGCCGCCATCTGACCAAGATGGCGGCTGGCGCAGCCGCCATTTTTCCAAAATGTAGGCCTGGCTGTCCTCCATTTCGTCCAAGGTGGTGGCCAAGTTGGCCTCCATTTTGTCCAATGAGGTAGCCAAGCTGGCATCCATTTTGTCCAAGGTGGTGGCCAAGCTGGCCTCCATTTTGTCCAATGAGGTAGCCAAGCTGGCCTCCATTTTGTCCAAGATGGTGGCGACGCGGGCCTCATTTTGTACGGCATGGGAGCCGCGTGAGCGGCGAATTTTTTGAAAATGTTGGTCGCGCTCGCCCCCATTTTGTCCGGGACGGACTCCCCGCTGGCCTCCATTTTGTCCAATGTGGTGGCCAAGTTGGCCTCCATTTTGTCCAATGTGGTAGCCAAGCTGGCCTCCATTTTGTCCAATGAGGTAGCCAAGCTGGCCTCCATTTTGTCCAAGGTGGTGGCGACGCGGGCCTCATTTTGTACGGCATGGGAGCCGCGAGAGCGGCGAATTTTTTGAAAATGTTGGTCGCGCTCGCCCCCATTTTGTCCGGGACGGACTCCCCGCTGGCCTCCATTTGGTCCAAGCCCGGCTGCCGTCCCTGCAGCCGTGCTGCCCCTGTGCAAATACACTTCCAAATACACAAATACATCATAAATATACAGGTAATATATATATATTATAAACACAAGTTGTTGTTGTTGGTGGTGGTGGTCTGATGATAAAGACCGCCACTCTGGCATCACTCTGGCATGACTGGGTGCAACCTGGGAATCCTGGCTGCACCCTGGCATCATTCTGGGTTGACTGCGGGATCACTGGGGACACTCTGTTGGCTACTTGCCGCCATCTGACCAAGATGGCGGCTGGCGCAGCCGCCATTTTTCCAAAATGTAGGCCTGGCTGTCCTCCATTTCGTCCAAGGTGGTGGCCAAGTTGGCCTCCATTTTGTCCAATGAGGTAGCCAAGCTGGCATCCATTTTGTCCAAGGTGGTGGCCAAGCTGGCCTCCATTTTGTCCAATGAGGTAGCCAAGCTGGCCTCCATTTTGTCCAAGATGGTGGCGACGCGGGCCTCATTTTGTACGGCATGGGAGCCGCGTGAGCGGCGAATTTTTTGAAAATGTTGGTCGCGCTCGCCCCCATTTTGTCCGGGACGGACTCCCCGCTGGCCTCCATTTTGTCCAATGTGGTGGCCAAGTTGGCCTCCATTTTGTCCAATGTGGTAGCCAAGCTGGCCTCCATTTTGTCCAATGAGGTAGCCAAGCTGGCCTCCATTTTGTCCAAGGTGGTGGCGACGCGGGCCTCATTTTGTACGGCATGGGAGCCGCGAGAGCGGCGAATTTTTTGAAAATGTTGGTCGCGCTCGCCCCCATTTTGTCCGGGACGGACTCCCCGCTGGCCTCCATTTGGTCCAAGCCCGGCTGCCGTCCCTGCAGCCGTGCTGCCCCTGTGCAAATACACTTCCAAATACACAAATACATCATAAATATACAGGTAATATATATATATTATAAACACAAGTTGTTGTTGTTGGTGGTGGTGGTCTGATGATAAAGACCGCCACTCTGGCATCACTCTGGCATGACTGGGTGCAACCTGGGAATCCTGGCTGCACCCTGGCATCATTCTGGGTTGACTGCGGGATCACTGGGGACACTCTGTTGGCTACTTGCCGCCATCTGACCAAGATGGCGGCTGGCGCAGCCGCCATTTTTCCAAAATGTAGGCCTGGCTGTCCTCCATTTCGTCCAAGGTGGTGGCCAAGTTGGCCTCCATTTTGTCCAATGAGGTAGCCAAGCTGGCATCCATTTTGTCCAAGGTGGTGGCCAAGCTGGCCTCCATTTTGTCCAATGAGGTAGCCAAGCTGGCCTCCATTTTGTCCAAGATGGTGGCGACGCGGGCCTCATTTTGTACGGCATGGGAGCCGCGTGAGCGGCGAATTTTTTGAAAATGTTGGTCGCGCTCGCCCCCATTTTGTCCGGGACGGACTCCCCGCTGGCCTCCATTTTGTCCAATGTGGTGGCCAAGTTGGCCTCCATTTTGTCCAATGTGGTAGCCAAGCTGGCCTCCATTTTGTCCAATGAGGTAGCCAAGCTGGCCTCCATTTTGTCCAAGGTGGTGGCGACGCGGGCCTCATTTTGTACGGCATGGGAGCCGCGAGAGCGGCGAATTTTTTGAAAATGTTGGTCGCGCTCGCCCCCATTTTGTCCGGGACGGACTCCCCGCTGGCCTCCATTTTGTCCAATGTGGTGGCCAAGTTGGCCTCCATTTTGTCCAATGTGGTAGCCAAGCTGGCCTCCATTTTGTCCAATGAGGTAGCCAAGCTGGCCTCCATTTTGTCCAAGGTGGTGGCGACGCGGGCCTCATTTTGTACGGCATGGGAGCCGCGAGAGCGGCGAATTTTTTGAAAATGTTGGTCGCGCTCGCCCCCATTTTGTCCGGGACGGACTCCCCGCTGGCCTCCATTTGGTCCAAGCCCGTCTGCCGTCCCTGCAGCCGTGCTGCCCCTGTGCAAATACACTTCCAAATACACAAATACATCATAAATATACAGGTAATATATATATATTATAAACACAAGTTGTTGTTGTTGGTGGTGGTGGTCTGATGATAAAGACCGCCACTCTGGCATCACTCTGGCATGACTGGGTGCAACCTGGGAATCCTGGCTGCACCCTGGCATCATTCTGGGTTGACTGCGGGATCACTGGGGACACTCTGTTGGCTACTTGCCGCCATCTGACCAAGATGGCGGCTGGCGCAGCCGCCATTTTTCCAAAATGTAGGCCTGGCTGTCCTCCATTTCGTCCAAGGTGGTGGCCAAGTTGGCCTCCATTTTGTCCAATGAGGTAGCCAAGCTGGCATCCATTTTGTCCAAGGTGGTGGCCAAGCTGGCCTCCATTTTGTCCAATGAGGTAGCCAAGCTGGCCTCCATTTTGTCCAAGATGGTGGCGACGCGGGCCTCATTTTGTACGGCATGGGAGCCGCGTGAGCGGCGAATTTTTTGAAAATGTTGGTCGCGCTCGCCCCCATTTTGTCCGGGACGGACTCCCCGCTGGCCTCCATTTGGTCCAAGCCCGGCTGCCGTCCCTGCAGCCGTGCTGCCCCTGTGCAAATACACTTCCAAATACACAAATACATCATAAATATACAGGTAATATATATATATTATAAACACAAGTTGTTGTTGTTGGTGGTGGTGGTCTGATGATAAAGACCGCCACTCTGGCATCACTCTGGCATGACTGGGTGCAACCTGGGAATCCTGGCTGCACCCTGGCATCATTCTGGGTTGACTGCGGGATCACTGGGGACACTCTGTTGGCTACTTGCCGCCATCTGACCAAGATGGCGGCTGGCGCAGCCGCCATTTTTCCAAAATGTAGGCCTGGCTGTCCTCCATTTCGTCCAAGGTGGTGGCCAAGTTGGCCTCCATTTTGTCCAATGAGGTAGCCAAGCTGGCATCCATTTTGTCCAAGGTGGTGGCCAAGCTGGCCTCCATTTTGTCCAATGAGGTAGCCAAGCTGGCCTCCATTTTGTCCAAGATGGTGGCGACGCGGGCCTCATTTTGTACGGCATGGGAGCCGCGTGAGCGGCGAATTTTTTGAAAATGTTGGTCGCGCTCGCCCCCATTTTGTCCGGGACGGACTCCCCGCTGGCCTCCATTTTGTCCAATGTGGTGGCCAAGTTGGCCTCCATTTTGTCCAATGTGGTAGCCAAGCTGGCCTCCATTTTGTCCAATGAGGTAGCCAAGCTGGCCTCCATTTTGTCCAAGGTGGTGGCGACGCGGGCCTCATTTTGTACGGCATGGGAGCCGCGAGAGCGGCGAATTTTTTGAAAATGTTGGTCGCGCTCGCCCCCATTTTGTCCGGGACGGACTCCCCGCTGGCCTCCATTTGGTCCAAGCCCGGCTGCCGTCCCTGCAGCCGTGCTGCCCCTGTGCAAATACACTTCCAAATACACAAATACATCATAAATATACAGGTAATATATATATATTATAAACACAAGTTGTTGTTGTTGGTGGTGGTGGTCTGATGATAAAGACCGCCACTCTGGCATCACTCTGGCATGACTGGGTGCAACCTGGGAATCCTGGCTGCACCCTGGCATCATTCTGGGTTGACTGCGGGATCACTGGGGACACTCTGTTGGCTACTTGCCGCCATCTGACCAAGATGGCGGCTGGCGCAGCCGCCATTTTTCCAAAATGTAGGCCTGGCTGTCCTCCATTTCGTCCAAGGTGGTGGCCAAGTTGGCCTCCATTTTGTCCAATGAGGTAGCCAAGCTGGCATCCATTTTGTCCAAGGTGGTGGCCAAGCTGGCCTCCATTTTGTCCAATGAGGTAGCCAAGCTGGCCTCCATTTTGTCCAAGATGGTGGCGACGCGGGCCTCATTTTGTACGGCATGGGAGCCGCGTGAGCGGCGAATTTTTTGAAAATGTTGGTCGCGCTCGCCCCCATTTTGTCCGGGACGGACTCCCCGCTGGCCTCCATTTTGTCCAATGTGGTGGCCAAGTTGGCCTCCATTTTGTCCAATGTGGTAGCCAAGCTGGCCTCCATTTTGTCCAATGAGGTAGCCAAGCTGGCCTCCATTTTGTCCAAGGTGGTGGCGACGCGGGCCTCATTTTGTACGGCATGGGAGCCGCGAGAGCGGCGAATTTTTTGAAAATGTTGGTCGCGCTCGCCCCCATTTTGTCCGGGACGGACTCCCCGCTGGCCTCCATTTGGTCCAAGCCCGGCTGCCGTCCCTGCAGCCGTGCTGCCCCTGTGCAAATACACTTCCAAATACACAAATACATCATAAATATACAGGTAATATATATATATTATAAACACAAGTTGTTGTTGTTGGTGGTGGTGGTCTGATGATAAAGACCGCCACTCTGGCATCACTCTGGCATGACTGGGTGCAACCTGGGAATCCTGGCTGCACCCTGGCATCATTCTGGGTTGACTGCGGGATCACTGGGGACACTCTGTTGGCTACTTGCCGCCATCTGACCAAGATGGCGGCTGGCGCAGCCGCCATTTTTCCAAAATGTAGGCCTGGCTGTCCTCCATTTCGTCCAAGGTGGTGGCCAAGTTGGCCTCCATTTTGTCCAATGAGGTAGCCAAGCTGGCATCCATTTTGTCCAAGGTGGTGGCCAAGCTGGCCTCCATTTTGTCCAATGAGGTAGCCAAGCTGGCCTCCATTTTGTCCAAGATGGTGGCGACGCGGGCCTCATTTTGTACGGCATGGGAGCCGCGTGAGCGGCGAATTTTTTGAAAATGTTGGTCGCGCTCGCCCCCATTTTGTCCGGGACGGACTCCCCGCTGGCCTCCATTTTGTCCAATGTGGTGGCCAAGTTGGCCTCCATTTTGTCCAATGTGGTAGCCAAGCTGGCCTCCATTTTGTCCAATGAGGTAGCCAAGCTGGCCTCCATTTTGTCCAAGGTGGTGGCGACGCGGGCCTCATTTTGTACGGCATGGGAGCCGCGAGAGCGGCGAATTTTTTGAAAATGTTGGTCGCGCTCGCCCCCATTTTGTCCGGGACGGACTCCCCGCTGGCCTCCATTTGGTCCAAGCCCGGCTGCCGTCCCTGCAGCCGTGCTGCCCCTGTGCAAATACACTTCCAAATACACAAATACATCATAAATATACAGGTAATATATATATATTATAAACACAAGTTGTTGTTGTTGGTGGTGGTGGTCTGATGATAAAGACCGCCACTCTGGCATCACTCTGGCATGACTGGGTGCAACCTGGGAATCCTGGCTGCACCCTGGCATCATTCTGGGTTGACTGCGGGATCACTGGGGACACTCTGTTGGCTACTTGCCGCCATCTGACCAAGATGGCGGCTGGCGCAGCCGCCATTTTTCCAAAATGTAGGCCTGGCTGTCCTCCATTTCGTCCAAGGTGGTGGCCAAGTTGGCCTCCATTTTGTCCAATGAGGTAGCCAAGCTGGCATCCATTTTGTCCAAGGTGGTGGCCAAGCTGGCCTCCATTTTGTCCAATGAGGTAGCCAAGCTGGCCTCCATTTTGTCCAAGATGGTGGCGACGCGGGCCTCATTTTGTACGGCATGGGAGCCGCGTGAGCGGCGAATTTTTTGAAAATGTTGGTCGCGCTCGCCCCCATTTTGTCCGGGACGGACTCCCCGCTGGCCTCCATTTTGTCCAATGTGGTGGCCAAGTTGGCCTCCATTTTGTCCAATGTGGTAGCCAAGCTGGCCTCCATTTTGTCCAATGAGGTAGCCAAGCTGGCCTCCATTTTGTCCAAGGTGGTGGCGACGCGGGCCTCATTTTGTACGGCATGGGAGCCGCGAGAGCGGCGAATTTTTTGAAAATGTTGGTCGCGCTCGCCCCCATTTTGTCCGGGACGGACTCCCCGCTGGCCTCCATTTTGTCCAATGTGGTGGCCAAGTTGGCCTCCATTTTGTCCAATGTGGTAGCCAAGCTGGCCTCCATTTTGTCCAATGAGGTAGCCAAGCTGGCCTCCATTTTGTCCAAGGTGGTGGCGACGCGGGCCTCATTTTGTACGGCATGGGAGCCGCGAGAGCGGCGAATTTTTTGAAAATGTTGGTCGCGCTCGCCCCCATTTTGTCCGGGACGGACTCCCCGCTGGCCTCCATTTGGTCCAAGCCCGGCTGCCGTCCCTGCAGCCGTGCTGCCCCTGTGCAAATACACTTCCAAATACACAAATACATCATAAATATACAGGTAATATATATATATTATAAACACAAGTTGTTGTTGTTGGTGGTGGTGGTCTGATGATAAAGACCGCCACTCTGGCATCACTCTGGCATGACTGGGTGCAACCTGGGAATCCTGGCTGCACCCTGGCATCATTCTGGGTTGACTGCGGGATCACTGGGGACACTCTGTTGGCTACTTGCCGCCATCTGACCAAGATGGCGGCTGGCGCAGCCGCCATTTTTCCAAAATGTAGGCCTGGCTGTCCTCCATTTCGTCCAAGGTGGTGGCCAAGTTGGCCTCCATTTTGTCCAATGAGGTAGCCAAGCTGGCATCCATTTTGTCCAAGGTGGTGGCCAAGCTGGCCTCCATTTTGTCCAATGAGGTAGCCAAGCTGGCCTCCATTTTGTCCAAGATGGTGGCGACGCGGGCCTCATTTTGTACGGCATGGGAGCCGCGTGAGCGGCGAATTTTTTGAAAATGTTGGTCGCGCTCGCCCCCATTTTGTCCGGGACGGACTCCCCGCTGGCCTCCATTTTGTCCAATGTGGTGGCCAAGTTGGCCTCCATTTTGTCCAATGTGGTAGCCAAGCTGGCCTCCATTTTGTCCAATGAGGTAGCCAAGCTGGCCTCCATTTTGTCCAAGGTGGTGGCGACGCGGGCCTCATTTTGTACGGCATGGGAGCCGCGAGAGCGGCGAATTTTTTGAAAATGTTGGTCGCGCTCGCCCCCATTTTGTCCGGGACGGACTCCCCGCTGGCCTCCATTTTGTCCAATGTGGTGGCCAAGTTGGCCTCCATTTTGTCCAATGTGGTAGCCAAGCTGGCCTCCATTTTGTCCAATGAGGTAGCCAAGCTGGCCTCCATTTTGTCCAAGGTGGTGGCGACGCGGGCCTCATTTTGTACGGCATGGGAGCCGCGAGAGCGGCGAATTTTTTGAAAATGTTGGTCGCGCTCGCCCCCATTTTGTCCGGGACGGACTCCCCGCTGGCCTCCATTTGGTCCAAGCCCGGCTGCCGTCCCTGCAGCCGTGCTGCCCCTGTGCAAATACACTTCCAAATACACAAATACATCATAAATATACAGGTAATATATATATATTATAAACACAAGTTGTTGTTGTTGGTGGTGGTGGTCTGATGATAAAGACCGCCACTCTGGCATCACTCTGGCATGACTGGGTGCAACCTGGGAATCCTGGCTGCACCCTGGCATCATTCTGGGTTGACTGCGGGATCACTGGGGACACTCTGTTGGCTACTTGCCGCCATCTGACCAAGATGGCGGCTGGCGCAGCCGCCATTTTTCCAAAATGTAGGCCTGGCTGTCCTCCATTTCGTCCAAGGTGGTGGCCAAGTTGGCCTCCATTTTGTCCAATGAGGTAGCCAAGCTGGCATCCATTTTGTCCAAGGTGGTGGCCAAGCTGGCCTCCATTTTGTCCAATGAGGTAGCCAAGCTGGCCTCCATTTTGTCCAAGATGGTGGCGACGCGGGCCTCATTTTGTACGGCATGGGAGCCGCGTGAGCGGCGAATTTTTTGAAAATGTTGGTCGCGCTCGCCCCCATTTTGTCCGGGACGGACTCCCCGCTGGCCTCCATTTTGTCCAATGTGGTGGCCAAGTTGGCCTCCATTTTGTCCAATGTGGTAGCCAAGCTGGCCTCCATTTTGTCCAATGAGGTAGCCAAGCTGGCCTCCATTTTGTCCAAGGTGGTGGCGACGCGGGCCTCATTTTGTACGGCATGGGAGCCGCGAGAGCGGCGAATTTTTTGAAAATGTTGGTCGCGCTCGCCCCCATTTTGTCCGGGACGGACTCCCCGCTGGCCTCCATTTGGTCCAAGCCCGGCTGCCGTCCCTGCAGCCGTGCTGCCCCTGTGCAAATACACTTCCAAATACACAAATACATCATAAATATACAGGTAATATATATATATTATAAACACAAGTTGTTGTTGTTGGTGGTGGTGGTCTGATGATAAAGACCGCCACTCTGGCATCACTCTGGCATGACTGGGTGCAACCTGGGAATCCTGGCTGCACCCTGGCATCATTCTGGGTTGACTGCGGGATCACTGGGGACACTCTGTTGGCTACTTGCCGCCATCTGACCAAGATGGCGGCTGGCGCAGCCGCCATTTTTCCAAAATGTAGGCCTGGCTGTCCTCCATTTCGTCCAAGGTGGTGGCCAAGTTGGCCTCCATTTTGTCCAATGAGGTAGCCAAGCTGGCATCCATTTTGTCCAAGGTGGTGGCCAAGCTGGCCTCCATTTTGTCCAATGAGGTAGCCAAGCTGGCCTCCATTTTGTCCAAGATGGTGGCGACGCGGGCCTCATTTTGTACGGCATGGGAGCCGCGTGAGCGGCGAATTTTTTGAAAATGTTGGTCGCGCTCGCCCCCATTTTGTCCGGGACGGACTCCCCGCTGGCCTCCATTTTGTCCAATGTGGTGGCCAAGTTGGCCTCCATTTTGTCCAATGTGGTAGCCAAGCTGGCCTCCATTTTGTCCAATGAGGTAGCCAAGCTGGCCTCCATTTTGTCCAAGGTGGTGGCGACGCGGGCCTCATTTTGTACGGCATGGGAGCCGCGAGAGCGGCGAATTTTTTGAAAATGTTGGTCGCGCTCGCCCCCATTTTGTCCGGGACGGACTCCCCGCTGGCCTCCATTTGGTCCAAGCCCGGCTGCCGTCCCTGCAGCCGTGCTGCCCCTGTGCAAATACACTTCCAAATACACAAATACATCATAAATATACAGGTAATATATATATATTATAAACACAAGTTGTTGTTGTTGGTGGTGGTGGTCTGATGATAAAGACCGCCACTCTGGCATCACTCTGGCATGACTGGGTGCAACCTGGGAATCCTGGCTGCACCCTGGCATCATTCTGGGTTGACTGCGGGATCACTGGGGACACTCTGTTGGCTACTTGCCGCCATCTGACCAAGATGGCGGCTGGCGCAGCCGCCATTTTTCCAAAATGTAGGCCTGGCTGTCCTCCATTTCGTCCAAGGTGGTGGCCAAGTTGGCCTCCATTTTGTCCAATGAGGTAGCCAAGCTGGCATCCATTTTGTCCAAGGTGGTGGCCAAGCTGGCCTCCATTTTGTCCAATGAGGTAGCCAAGCTGGCCTCCATTTTGTCCAAGATGGTGGCGACGCGGGCCTCATTTTGTACGGCATGGGAGCCGCGTGAGCGGCGAATTTTTTGAAAATGTTGGTCGCGCTCGCCCCCATTTTGTCCGGGACGGACTCCCCGCTGGCCTCCATTTTGTCCAATGTGGTGGCCAAGTTGGCCTCCATTTTGTCCAATGTGGTAGCCAAGCTGGCCTCCATTTTGTCCAATGAGGTAGCCAAGCTGGCCTCCATTTTGTCCAAGGTGGTGGCGACGCGGGCCTCATTTTGTACGGCATGGGAGCCGCGAGAGCGGCGAATTTTTTGAAAATGTTGGTCGCGCTCGCCCCCATTTTGTCCGGGACGGACTCCCCGCTGGCCTCCATTTTGTCCAATGTGGTGGCCAAGTTGGCCTCCATTTTGTCCAATGTGGTAGCCAAGCTGGCCTCCATTTTGTCCAATGAGGTAGCCAAGCTGGCCTCCATTTTGTCCAAGGTGGTGGCGACGCGGGCCTCATTTTGTACGGCATGGGAGCCGCGAGAGCGGCGAATTTTTTGAAAATGTTGGTCGCGCTCGCCCCCATTTTGTCCGGGACGGACTCCCCGCTGGCCTCCATTTGGTCCAAGCCCGGCTGCCGTCCCTGCAGCCGTGCTGCCCCTGTGCAAATACACTTCCAAATACACAAATACATCATAAATATACAGGTAATATATATATATTATAAACACAAGTTGTTGTTGTTGGTGGTGGTGGTCTGATGATAAAGACCGCCACTCTGGCATCACTCTGGCATGACTGGGTGCAACCTGGGAATCCTGGCTGCACCCTGGCATCATTCTGGGTTGACTGCGGGATCACTGGGGACACTCTGTTGGCTACTTGCCGCCATCTGACCAAGATGGCGGCTGGCGCAGCCGCCATTTTTCCAAAATGTAGGCCTGGCTGTCCTCCATTTCGTCCAAGGTGGTGGCCAAGTTGGCCTCCATTTTGTCCAATGAGGTAGCCAAGCTGGCATCCATTTTGTCCAAGGTGGTGGCCAAGCTGGCCTCCATTTTGTCCAATGAGGTAGCCAAGCTGGCCTCCATTTTGTCCAAGATGGTGGCGACGCGGGCCTCATTTTGTACGGCATGGGAGCCGCGTGAGCGGCGAATTTTTTGAAAATGTTGGTCGCGCTCGCCCCCATTTTGTCCGGGACGGACTCCCCGCTGGCCTCCATTTGGTCCAAGCCCGGCTGCCGTCCCTGCAGCCGTGCTGCCCCTGTGCAAATACACTTCCAAATACACAAATACATCATAAATATACAGGTAATATATATATATTATAAACACAAGTTGTTGTTGTTGGTGGTGGTGGTCTGATGATAAAGACCGCCACTCTGGCATCACTCTGGCATGACTGGGTGCAACCTGGGAATCCTGGCTGCACCCTGGCATCATTCTGGGTTGACTGCGGGATCACTGGGGACACTCTGTTGGCTACTTGCCGCCATCTGACCAAGATGGCGGCTGGCGCAGCCGCCATTTTTCCAAAATGTAGGCCTGGCTGTCCTCCATTTCGTCCAAGGTGGTGGCCAAGTTGGCCTCCATTTTGTCCAATGAGGTAGCCAAGCTGGCATCCATTTTGTCCAAGGTGGTGGCCAAGCTGGCCTCCATTTTGTCCAATGAGGTAGCCAAGCTGGCCTCCATTTTGTCCAAGATGGTGGCGACGCGGGCCTCATTTTGTACGGCATGGGAGCCGCGTGAGCGGCGAATTTTTTGAAAATGTTGGTCGCGCTCGCCCCCATTTTGTCCGGGACGGACTCCCCGCTGGCCTCCATTTTGTCCAATGTGGTGGCCAAGTTGGCCTCCATTTTGTCCAATGTGGTAGCCAAGCTGGCCTCCATTTTGTCCAATGAGGTAGCCAAGCTGGCCTCCATTTTGTCCAAGGTGGTGGCGACGCGGGCCTCATTTTGTACGGCATGGGAGCCGCGAGAGCGGCGAATTTTTTGAAAATGTTGGTCGCGCTCGCCCCCATTTTGTCCGGGACGGACTCCCCGCTGGCCTCCATTTGGTCCAAGCCCGGCTGCCGTCCCTGCAGCCGTGCTGCCCCTGTGCAAATACACTTCCAAATACACAAATACATCATAAATATACAGGTAATATATATATATTATAAACACAAGTTGTTGTTGTTGGTGGTGGTGGTCTGATGATAAAGACCGCCACTCTGGCATCACTCTGGCATGACTGGGTGCAACCTGGGAATCCTGGCTGCACCCTGGCATCATTCTGGGTTGACTGCGGGATCACTGGGGACACTCTGTTGGCTACTTGCCGCCATCTGACCAAGATGGCGGCTGGCGCAGCCGCCATTTTTCCAAAATGTAGGCCTGGCTGTCCTCCATTTCGTCCAAGGTGGTGGCCAAGTTGGCCTCCATTTTGTCCAATGAGGTAGCCAAGCTGGCATCCATTTTGTCCAAGGTGGTGGCCAAGCTGGCCTCCATTTTGTCCAATGAGGTAGCCAAGCTGGCCTCCATTTTGTCCAAGATGGTGGCGACGCGGGCCTCATTTTGTACGGCATGGGAGCCGCGTGAGCGGCGAATTTTTTGAAAATGTTGGTCGCGCTCGCCCCCATTTTGTCCGGGACGGACTCCCCGCTGGCCTCCATTTTGTCCAATGTGGTGGCCAAGTTGGCCTCCATTTTGTCCAATGTGGTAGCCAAGCTGGCCTCCATTTTGTCCAATGAGGTAGCCAAGCTGGCCTCCATTTTGTCCAAGGTGGTGGCGACGCGGGCCTCATTTTGTACGGCATGGGAGCCGCGAGAGCGGCGAATTTTTTGAAAATGTTGGTCGCGCTCGCCCCCATTTTGTCCGGGACGGACTCCCCGCTGGCCTCCATTTGGTCCAAGCCCGGCTGCCGTCCCTGCAGCCGTGCTGCCCCTGTGCAAATACACTTCCAAATACACAAATACATCATAAATATACAGGTAATATATATATATTATAAACACAAGTTGTTGTTGTTGGTGGTGGTGGTCTGATGATAAAGACCGCCACTCTGGCATCACTCTGGCATGACTGGGTGCAACCTGGGAATCCTGGCTGCACCCTGGCATCATTCTGGGTTGACTGCGGGATCACTGGGGACACTCTGTTGGCTACTTGCCGCCATCTGACCAAGATGGCGGCTGGCGCAGCCGCCATTTTTCCAAAATGTAGGCCTGGCTGTCCTCCATTTCGTCCAAGGTGGTGGCCAAGTTGGCCTCCATTTTGTCCAATGAGGTAGCCAAGCTGGCATCCATTTTGTCCAAGGTGGTGGCCAAGCTGGCCTCCATTTTGTCCAATGAGGTAGCCAAGCTGGCCTCCATTTTGTCCAAGATGGTGGCGACGCGGGCCTCATTTTGTACGGCATGGGAGCCGCGTGAGCGGCGAATTTTTTGAAAATGTTGGTCGCGCTCGCCCCCATTTTGTCCGGGACGGACTCCCCGCTGGCCTCCATTTTGTCCAATGTGGTGGCCAAGTTGGCCTCCATTTTGTCCAATGTGGTAGCCAAGCTGGCCTCCATTTTGTCCAATGAGGTAGCCAAGCTGGCCTCCATTTTGTCCAAGGTGGTGGCGACGCGGGCCTCATTTTGTACGGCATGGGAGCCGCGAGAGCGGCGAATTTTTTGAAAATGTTGGTCGCGCTCGCCCCCATTTTGTCCGGGACGGACTCCCCGCTGGCCTCCATTTGGTCCAAGCCCGGCTGCCGTCCCTGCAGCCGTGCTGCCCCTGTGCAAATACACTTCCAAATACACAAATACATCATAAATATACAGGTAATATATATATATTATAAACACAAGTTGTTGTTGTTGGTGGTGGTGGTCTGATGATAAAGACCGCCACTCTGGCATCACTCTGGCATGACTGGGTGCAACCTGGGAATCCTGGCTGCACCCTGGCATCATTCTGGGTTGACTGCGGGATCACTGGGGACACTCTGTTGGCTACTTGCCGCCATCTGACCAAGATGGCGGCTGGCGCAGCCGCCATTTTTCCAAAATGTAGGCCTGGCTGTCCTCCATTTCGTCCAAGGTGGTGGCCAAGTTGGCCTCCATTTTGTCCAATGAGGTAGCCAAGCTGGCATCCATTTTGTCCAAGGTGGTGGCCAAGCTGGCCTCCATTTTGTCCAATGAGGTAGCCAAGCTGGCCTCCATTTTGTCCAAGATGGTGGCGACGCGGGCCTCATTTTGTACGGCATGGGAGCCGCGTGAGCGGCGAATTTTTTGAAAATGTTGGTCGCGCTCGCCCCCATTTTGTCCGGGACGGACTCCCCGCTGGCCTCCATTTTGTCCAATGTGGTGGCCAAGTTGGCCTCCATTTTGTCCAATGTGGTAGCCAAGCTGGCCTCCATTTTGTCCAATGAGGTAGCCAAGCTGGCCTCCATTTTGTCCAAGGTGGTGGCGACGCGGGCCTCATTTTGTACGGCATGGGAGCCGCGAGAGCGGCGAATTTTTTGAAAATGTTGGTCGCGCTCGCCCCCATTTTGTCCGGGACGGACTCCCCGCTGGCCTCCATTTTGTCCAATGTGGTGGCCAAGTTGGCCTCCATTTTGTCCAATGTGGTAGCCAAGCTGGCCTCCATTTTGTCCAATGAGGTAGCCAAGCTGGCCTCCATTTTGTCCAAGGTGGTGGCGACGCGGGCCTCATTTTGTACGGCATGGGAGCCGCGAGAGCGGCGAATTTTTTGAAAATGTTGGTCGCGCTCGCCCCCATTTTGTCCGGGACGGACTCCCCGCTGGCCTCCATTTGGTCCAAGCCCGGCTGCCGTCCCTGCAGCCGTGCTGCCCCTGTGCAAATACACTTCCAAATACACAAATACATCATAAATATACAGGTAATATATATATATTATAAACACAAGTTGTTGTTGTTGGTGGTGGTGGTCTGATGATAAAGACCGCCACTCTGGCATCACTCTGGCATGACTGGGTGCAACCTGGGAATCCTGGCTGCACCCTGGCATCATTCTGGGTTGACTGCGGGATCACTGGGGACACTCTGTTGGCTACTTGCCGCCATCTGACCAAGATGGCGGCTGGCGCAGCCGCCATTTTTCCAAAATGTAGGCCTGGCTGTCCTCCATTTCGTCCAAGGTGGTGGCCAAGTTGGCCTCCATTTTGTCCAATGAGGTAGCCAAGCTGGCATCCATTTTGTCCAAGGTGGTGGCCAAGCTGGCCTCCATTTTGTCCAATGAGGTAGCCAAGCTGGCCTCCATTTTGTCCAAGATGGTGGCGACGCGGGCCTCATTTTGTACGGCATGGGAGCCGCGTGAGCGGCGAATTTTTTGAAAATGTTGGTCGCGCTCGCCCCCATTTTGTCCGGGACGGACTCCCCGCTGGCCTCCATTTGGTCCAAGCCCGGCTGCCGTCCCTGCAGCCGTGCTGCCCCTGTGCAAATACACTTCCAAATACACAAATACATCATAAATATACAGGTAATATATATATATTATAAACACAAGTTGTTGTTGTTGGTGGTGGTGGTCTGATGATAAAGACCGCCACTCTGGCATCACTCTGGCATGACTGGGTGCAACCTGGGAATCCTGGCTGCACCCTGGCATCATTCTGGGTTGACTGCGGGATCACTGGGGACACTCTGTTGGCTACTTGCCGCCATCTGACCAAGATGGCGGCTGGCGCAGCCGCCATTTTTCCAAAATGTAGGCCTGGCTGTCCTCCATTTCGTCCAAGGTGGTGGCCAAGTTGGCCTCCATTTTGTCCAATGAGGTAGCCAAGCTGGCATCCATTTTGTCCAAGGTGGTGGCCAAGCTGGCCTCCATTTTGTCCAATGAGGTAGCCAAGCTGGCCTCCATTTTGTCCAAGATGGTGGCGACGCGGGCCTCATTTTGTACGGCATGGGAGCCGCGTGAGCGGCGAATTTTTTGAAAATGTTGGTCGCGCTCGCCCCCATTTTGTCCGGGACGGACTCCCCGCTGGCCTCCATTTGGTCCAAGCCCGGCTGCCGTCCCTGCAGCCGTGCTGCCCCTGTGCAAATACACTTCCAAATACACAAATACATCATAAATATACAGGTAATATATATATATTATAAACACAAGTTGTTGTTGTTGGTGGTGGTGGTCTGATGATAAAGACCGCCACTCTGGCATCACTCTGGCATGACTGGGTGCAACCTGGGAACCCAGGCTGCACCCTGGCATCATTCTGGGTTGACTGCGGGATCACTGGGGACACTCGGTTGGCTACCTGCCGCCATCTGACCAAGATGGCGGCTGGCGCAGCCGCCATTTTTCCAAAATGTAGGCCTGGCTGTCCTCCATTTCGTCCAAGGTGGTGGCCAAGTTGGCCTCCATTTTGTCCAATGAGGTAGCCAAGCTGGCCTCCATTTTATCCAAGGTGGTGGCGAGGCGGGCCTCATTTTGTACGGCAAGGGAGCCGCGAGAGCGGCGACTTTTTTGAAAATGTTGGTCGCGCTCGCCCCCATTTTGTCCGGGACGGACTCCCCGCTGGCCTCCATTTGGTCCAAGCCCGGCTGCCGTACCTGCAGCCGTGCTGCCCCTGTGCAAATACACTTCAAAATATGTAAATACATCATAAATATACAGGTAATATATATATATTATAAACACAAGTTGTTGTTGGTGGTGGTGGTGGTCTGATGATAAAGACCGCCACTCTGGCATCATTCTGGCATGACTGGGTGCAACCTGGGAACCCAGGCTGCACCCTGGCATCATTCTGGGTTGACTGCGGGATCACTGGGGACACTCGGTTGGCTACCTGCCGCCATCTGACCAAGATGGCGGCTGGCGCAGCCGCCATTTTTCCAAAATGTAGGCCTGGCTGTCCTCCATTTCGTCCAAGGTGGTGGCCAAGTTGGCCTCCATTTTGTCCAATGAGGTAGCCAAGCTGGCCTCCATTTTGTCCAAGGTGGTGGCGAGGCGGGCCTCATTTTGTACGGCATGGGAGCCGCGTGAGCGGCGACTTTTTTGAAAATGTTGGTCGCGCTCGCCCCCATTTTGTCCGGGACGGACTCCCCGCTGGCCTCCATTTGGTCCAAGCCCGGCTGCCGTACCTGCAGCCGTGCTGCCCCTGTGCAAATACACTTCAAAATATGTAAATACATCATAAATATACAGGTAATATATATATATTATAAACACAAGTTGTTGTTGGTGGTGGTCTGATGATAAAGACCGCCACTCTGGCATCATTCTGGCATGACTGGGTGCAACCTGGGAACCCAGGCTGCACCCTGGCATCATTCTGGGTTGACTGCGGGATCACTGGGGACACTCGGTTGGCTACCTGCCGCCATCTGACCAAGATGGCGGCTGGCGCAGCCGCCATTTTTCCAAAATGTAGGCCTGGCTGTCCTCCATTTCGTCCAAGGTGGTGGCCAAGTTGGCCTCCATTTTGTCCAATGAGGTAGCCAAGCTGGCCTCCATTTTATCCAAGGTGGTGGCGAGGCGGGCCTCATTTTGTACGGCATGGGAGCCGCGTGAGCGGCGACTTTTTTGAAAATGTTGGTCGCGCTCGCCCCCATTTTGTCCGGGACGGACTCCCCGCTGGCCTCCATTTGGTCCAAGCCCGGCTGCCGTACCTGCAGCCGTGCTGCCCCTGTGCAAATACACTTCAAAATATGTAAATACATCATAAATATACAGGTAATATATATATATTATAAACACAAGTTGTTGTTGGTGGTGGTCTGATGATAAAGACCGCCACTCTGGCATCATTCTGGCATGACTGGGTGCAACCTGGGAACCCAGGCTGCACCCTGGCATCATTCTGGGTTGACTGCGGGATCACTGGGGACACTCGGTTGGCTACCTGCCGCCATCTGACCAAGATGGCGGCTGGCGCAGCCGCCATTTTTCCAAAATGTAGGCCTGGCTGTCCTCCATTTCGTCCAAGGTGGTGGCCAAGTTGGCCTCCATTTTGTCCAATGAGGTAGCCAAGCTGGCCTCCATTTTATCCAAGGTGGTGGCGAGGCGGGCCTCATTTTGTACGGCAAGGGAGCCGCGAGAGCGGCGACTTTTTTGAAAATGTTGGTCGCGCTCGCCCCCATTTTGTCCGGGACGGACTCCCCGCTGGCCTCCATTTGGTCCAAGCCCGGCTGCCGTACCTGCAGCCGTGCTGCCCCTGTGCAAATACACTTCAAAATATGTAAATACATCATAAATATACAGGTAATATATATATATTATAAACACAAGTTGTTGTTGGTGGTGGTGGTGGTCTGATGATAAAGACCGCCACTCTGGCATCATTCTGGCATGACTGGGTGCAACCTGGGAACCCAGGCTGCACCCTGGCATCATTCTGGGTTGACTGCGGGATCACTGGGGACACTCGGTTGGCTACCTGCCGCCATCTGACCAAGATGGCGGCTGGCGCAGCCGCCATTTTTCCAAAATGTAGGCCTGGCTGTCCTCCATTTCGTCCAAGGTGGTGGCCAAGTTGGCCTCCATTTTGTCCAATGAGGTAGCCAAGCTGGCCTCCATTTTATCCAAGGTGGTGGCGAGGCGGGCCTCATTTTGTACGGCAAGGGAGCCGCGAGAGCGGCGACTTTTTTGAAAATGTTGGTCGCGCTCGCCCCCATTTTGTCCGGGACGGACTCCCCGCTGGCCTCCATTTGGTCCAAGCCCGGCTGCCGTACCTGCAGCCGTGCTGCCCCTGTGCAAATACACTTCAAAATATGTAAATACATCATAAATATACAGGTAATATATATATATTATAAACACAAGTTGTTGTTGGTGGTGGTCTGATGATAAAGACCGCCACTCTGGCATCATTCTGGCATGACTGGGTGCAACCTGGGAACCCAGGCTGCACCCTGGCATCATTCTGGGTTGACTGCGGGATCACTGGGGACACTCGGTTGGCTACCTGCCGCCATCTGACCAAGATGGCGGCTGGCGCAGCCGCCATTTTTCCAAAATGTAGGCCTGGCTGACCTCCATTTCGTCCAAGGTGGTGGCCAAGTTGGCCTCCATTTCGTCCAAGGTGGTGGCCAATTTGGCCT
The DNA here is from genome assembly GCF_035084215.1 of Heptranchias perlo. NCBI lineage: Eukaryota > Metazoa > Chordata > Chondrichthyes > Hexanchiformes > Hexanchidae > Heptranchias > Heptranchias perlo. The sequence goes on from NC_090363.1 coordinate 15,107,148, forward strand.
CCAATTTGTCCAATGAGGTAGCCAAGCTGGCCTCCATTTTGTCCAAGGTGGTGGCGAGGCGGGCCTCATTTTGTACGGCATGGGAGCCGCGTGAGCGGCGACTTTTTTGAAAATGTTGGTCGCGCTCGCCCCCATTTTGTCCGGGACGGACTCCCCGCTGGCCTCCATTTGGTCCAAGCCCGGCTGCCGTACCTGCAGCCGTGCTGCCCCTGTGCAAATACACTTCAAAATATGTAAATACATCATAAATATACAGGTAATATATATATATTATAAACACAAGTTGTTGTTGGTGGTGGTGGTGGTCTGATGATAAAGACCGCCACTCTGGCATCATTCTGGCATGACTGGGTGCAACCTGGGAACCCAGGCTGCACCCTGGCATCATTCTGGGTTGACTGCGGGATCACTGGGGACACTCGGTTGGCTACCTGCCGCCATCTGACCAAGATGGCGGCTGGCGCAGCCGCCATTTTTCCAAAATGTAGGCCTGGCTGTCCTCCATTTCGTCCAAGGTGGTGGCCAAGTTGGCCTCCATTTTGTCCAATGAGGTAGCCAAGCTGGCCTCCATTTTATCCAAGGTGGTGGCGAGGCGGGCCTCATTTTGTACGGCAAGGGAGCCGCGAGAGCGGCGACTTTTTTGAAAATGTTGGTCGCGCTCGCCCCCATTTTGTCCGGGACGGACTCCCCGCTGGCCTCCATTTGGTCCAAGCCCGGCTGCCGTACCTGCAGCCGTGCTGCCCCTGTGCAAATACACTTCAAAATATGTAAATACATCATAAATATACAGGTAATATATATATATTATAAACACAAGTTGTTGTTGGTGGTGGTCTGATGATAAAGACCGCCACTCTGGCATCATTCTGGCATGACTGGGTGCAACCTGGGAACCCAGGCTGCACCCTGGCATCATTCTGGGTTGACTGCGGGATCACTGGGGACACTCGGTTGGCTACCTGCCGCCATCTGACCAAGATGGCGGCTGGCGCAGCCGCCATTTTTCCAAAATGTAGGCCTGGCTGACCTCCATTTCGTCCAAGGTGGTGGCCAAGTTGGCCTCCATTTTGTCCAATGAGGTAGCCAAGCTGGCCTCCATTTTGTCCAAGGTGGTGGCGAGGCGGGCCTCATTTTGTACGGCATGTGAGCCGCGTGAGCGGCGACTTTTTTGAAAATGTTGGTCGCGCTCGCCCCCATTTTGTCCGGGACGGACTCCCCGCTGGCCTCCATTTGGTCCAAGCCCGGCTGCCGTACCTGCAGCCGTGCTGCCCCTGTGCAAATACACTTCAAAATATGTAAATACATCATAAATATACAGGTAATATATATATATTATAAACACAAGTTGTTGTTGGTGGTGGTCTGATGATAAAGACCGCCACTCTGGCATCATTCTGGCATGACTGGGTGCAACCTGGGAACCCAGGCTGCACCCTGGCATCATTCTGGGTTGACTGCGGGATCACTGGGGACACTCGGTTGGCTACCTGCCGCCATCTGACCAAGATGGCGGCTGGCGCAGCCGCCATTTTTCCAAAATGTAGGCCTGGCTGACCTCCATTTCGTCCAAGGTGGTGGCCAAGTTGGCCTCCATTTTGTCCAATGAGGTAGCCAAGCTGGCCTCCATTTTGTCCAAGGTGGTGGCGAGGCGGGCCTCATTTTGTACGGCATGGGAGCCGCGTGAGCGGCGACTTTTTTGAAAATGTTGGTCGCGCTCGCCCCCATTTTGTCCGGGACGGACTCCCCGCTGGCCTCCATTTGGTCCAAGCCCGGCTGCCGTACCTGCAGCCGTGCTGCCCCTGTGCAAATACACTTCAAAATATGTAAATACATCATAAATATACAGGTAATATATATATATTATAAACACAAGTTGTTGTTGGTGGTGGTCTGATGATAAAGACCGCCACTCTGGCATCATTCTGGCATGACTGGGTGCAACCTGGGAACCCAGGCTGCACCCTGGCATCATTCTGGGTTGACTGCGGGATCACTGGGGACACTCGGTTGGCTACCTGCCGCCATCTGACCAAGATGGCGGCTGGCGCAGCCGCCATTTTTCCAAAATGTAGGCCTGGCTGACCTCCATTTCGTCCAAGGTGGTGGCCAAGTTGGCCTCCATTTTGTCCAATGAGGTAGCCAAGCTGGCCTCCATTTTGTCCAAGGTGGTGGCGAGGCGGGCCTCATTTTGTACGGCATGGGAGCCGCGTGAGCGGCGACTTTTTTGAAAATGTTGGTCGCGCTCGCCCCCATTTTGTCCGGGACGGACTCCCCGCTGGCCTCCATTTGGTCCAAGCCCGGCTGCCGTACCTGCAGCCGTGCTGCCCCTGTGCAAATACACTTCAAAATATGTAAATACATCATAAATATACAGGTAATATATATATATTATAAACACAAGTTGTTGTTGGTGGTGGTCTGATGATAAAGACCGCCACTCTGGCATCATTCTGGCATGACTGGGTGCAACCTGGGAACCCAGGCTGCACCCTGGCATCATTCTGGGTTGACTGCGGGATCACTGGGGACACTCGGTTGGCTACCTGCCGCCATCTGACCAAGATGGCGGCTGGCGCAGCCGCCATTTTTCCAAAATGTAGGCCTGGCTGACCTCCATTTCGTCCAAGGTGGTGGCCAAGTTGGCCTCCATTTTGTCCAATGAGGTAGCCAAGCTGGCCTACATTTTATCCAAGGTGGTGGCGAGGCGGGCCTCATTTTGTACGGCAAGGGAGCCGCGAGAGCGGCGACTTTTTTGAAAATGTTGGTCGCGCTCGCCCCCATTTTGTCCGGGACGGACTCCCCGCTGGCCTCCATTTGGTCCAAGCCCGGCTGCCGTACCTGCAGCCGTGCTGCCCCTGTGCAAATACACTTCAAAATATGTAAATACATCATAAATATACAGGTAATATATATATATTATAAACACAAGTTGTTGTTGGTGGTGGTGGTGGTCTGATGATAAAGACCGCCACTCTGGCATCATTCTGGCATGACTGGGTGCAACCTGGGAACCCAGGCTGCACCCTGGCATCATTCTGGGTTGACTGCGGGATCACTGGGGACACTCGGTTGGCTACCTGCCGCCATCTGACCAAGATGGCGGCTGGCGCAGCCGCCATTTTTCCAAAATGTAGGCCTGGCTGACCTCCATTTCGTCCAAGGTGGTGGCCAAGTTGGCCTCCATTTTGTCCAATGAGGTAGCCAAGCTGGCCTCCATTTTGTCCAAGGTGGTGGCGAGGCGGGCCTCATTTTGTACGGCATGGGAGCCGCGTGAGCGGCGACTTTTTTGAAAATGTTGGTCGCGCTCGCCCCCATTTTGTCCGGGACGGACTCCCCGCTGGCCTCCATTTGGTCCAAGCCCGGCTGCCGTACCTGCAGCCGTGCTGCCCCTGTGCAAATACACTTCAAAATATGTAAATACATCATAAATATACAGGTAATATATATATATTATAAACACAAGTTGTTGTTGGTGGTGGTCTGATGATAAAGACCGCCACTCTGGCATCATTCTGGCATGACTGGGTGCAACCTGGGAACCCAGGCTGCACCCTGGCATCATTCTGGGTTGACTGCGGGATCACTGGGGACACTCGGTTGGCTACCTGCCGCCATCTGACCAAGATGGCGGCTGGCGCAGCCGCCATTTTTCCAAAATGTAGGCCTGGCTGACCTCCATTTCGTCCAAGGTGGTGGCCAAGTTGGCCTCCATTTTGTCCAATGAGGTAGCCAAGCTGGCCTCCATTTTGTCCAAGGTGGTGGCGAGGCGGGCCTCATTTTGTACGGCATGGGAGCCGCGTGAGCGGCGACTTTTTTGAAAATGTTGGTCGCGCTCGCCCCCATTTTGTCCGGGACGGACTCCCCGCTGGCCTCCATTTGGTCCAAGCCCGGCTGCCGTACCTGCAGCCGTGCTGCCCCTGTGCAAATACACTTCAAAATATGTAAATACATCATAAATATACAGGTAATATATATATATTATAAACACAAGTTGTTGTTGGTGGTGGTCTGATGATAAAGACCGCCACTCTGGCATCATTCTGGCATGACTGGGTGCAACCTGGGAACCCAGGCTGCACCCTGGCATCATTCTGGGTTGACTGCGGGATCACTGGGGACACTCGGTTGGCTACCTGCCGCCATCTGACCAAGATGGCGGCTGGCGCAGCCGCCATTTTTCCAAAATGTAGGCCTGGCTGACCTCCATTTCGTCCAAGGTGGTGGCCAAGTTGGCCTCCATTTTGTCCAATGAGGTAGCCAAGCTGGCCTACATTTTATCCAAGGTGGTGGCGAGGCGGGCCTCATTTTGTACGGCAAGGGAGCCGCGAGAGCGGCGACTTTTTTGAAAATGTTGGTCGCGCTCGCCCCCATTTTGTCCGGGACGGACTCCCCGCTGGCCTCCATTTGGTCCAAGCCCGGCTGCCGTACCTGCAGCCGTGCTGCCCCTGTGCAAATACACTTCAAAATATGTAAATACATCATAAATATACAGGTAATATATATATATTATAAACACAAGTTGTTGTTGGTGGTGGTCTGATGATAAAGACCGCCACTCTGGCATCATTCTGGCATGACTGGGTGCAACCTGGGAACCCAGGCTGCACCCTGGCATCATTCTGGGTTGACTGCGGGATCACTGGGGACACTCGGTTGGCTACCTGCCGCCATCTGACCAAGATGGCGGCTGGCGCAGCCGCCATTTTTCCAAAATGTAGGCCTGGCTGACCTCCATTTCGTCCAAGGTGGTGGCCAAGTTGGCCTCCATTTTGTCCAATGAGGTAGCCAAGCTGGCCTCCATTTTGTCCAAGGTGGTGGCGAGGCGGGCCTCATTTTGTACGGCATGGGAGCCGCGTGAGCGGCGACTTTTTTGAAAATGTTGGTCGCGCTCGCCCCCATTTTGTCCGGGACGGACTCCCCGCTGGCCTCCATTTGGTCCAAGCCCGGCTGCCGTACCTGCAGCCGTGCTGCCCCTGTGCAAATACACTTCAAAATATGTAAATACATCATAAATATACAGGTAATATATATATATTATAAACACAAGTTGTTGTTGGTGGTGGTCTGATGATAAAGACCGCCACTCTGGCATCATTCTGGCATGACTGGGTGCAACCTGGGAACCCAGGCTGCACCCTGGCATCATTCTGGGTTGACTGCGGGATCACTGGGGACACTCGGTTGGCTACCTGCCGCCATCTGACCAAGATGGCGGCTGGCGCAGCCGCCATTTTTCCAAAATGTAGGCCTGGCTGACCTCCATTTCGTCCAAGGTGGTGGCCAAGTTGGCCTCCATTTTGTCCAATGAGGTAGCCAAGCTGGCCTCCATTTTGTCCAAGGTGGTGGCGAGGCGGGCCTCATTTTGTACGGCATGGGAGCCGCGTGAGCGGCGACTTTTTTGAAAATGTTGGTCGCGCTCGCCCCCATTTTGTCCGGGACGGACTCCCCGCTGGCCTCCATTTGGTCCAAGCCCGGCTGCCGTACCTGCAGCCGTGCTGCCCCTGTGCAAATACACTTCAAAATATGTAAATACATCATAAATATACAGGTAATATATATATATTATAAACACAAGTTGTTGTTGGTGGTGGTCTGATGATAAAGACCGCCACTCTGGCATCATTCTGGCATGACTGGGTGCAACCTGGGAACCCAGGCTGCACCCTGGCATCATTCTGGGTTGACTGCGGGATCACTGGGGACACTCGGTTGGCTACCTGCCGCCATCTGACCAAGATGGCGGCTGGCGCAGCCGCCATTTTTCCAAAATGTAGGCCTGGCTGACCTCCATTTCGTCCAAGGTGGTGGCCAAGTTGGCCTCCATTTTGTCCAATGAGGTAGCCAAGCTGGCCTACATTTTATCCAAGGTGGTGGCGAGGCGGGCCTCATTTTGTACGGCAAGGGAGCCGCGAGAGCGGCGACTTTTTTGAAAATGTTGGTCGCGCTCGCCCCCATTTTGTCCGGGACGGACTCCCCGCTGGCCTCCATTTGGTCCAAGCCCGGCTGCCGTACCTGCAGCCGTGCTGCCCCTGTGCAAATACACTTCAAAATATGTAAATACATCATAAATATACAGGTAATATATATATATTATAAACACAAGTTGTTGTTGGTGGTGGTGGTGGTCTGATGATAAAGACCGCCACTCTGGCATCATTCTGGCATGACTGGGTGCAACCTGGGAACCCAGGCTGCACCCTGGCATCATTCTGGGTTGACTGCGGGATCACTGGGGACACTCGGTTGGCTACCTGCCGCCATCTGACCAAGATGGCGGCTGGCGCAGCCGCCATTTTTCCAAAATGTAGGCCTGGCTGACCTCCATTTCGTCCAAGGTGGTGGCCAAGTTGGCCTCCATTTTGTCCAATGAGGTAGCCAAGCTGGCCTCCATTTTGTCCAAGGTGGTGGCGAGGCGGGCCTCATTTTGTACGGCATGGGAGCCGCGTGAGCGGCGACTTTTTTGAAAATGTTGGTCGCGCTCGCCCCCATTTTGTCCGGGACGGACTCCCCGCTGGCCTCCATTTGGTCCAAGCCCGGCTGCCGTACCTGCAGCCGTGCTGCCCCTGTGCAAATACACTTCAAAATATGTAAATACATCATAAATATACAGGTAATATATATATATTATAAACACAAGTTGTTGTTGGTGGTGGTCTGATGATAAAGACCGCCACTCTGGCATCATTCTGGCATGACTGGGTGCAACCTGGGAACCCAGGCTGCACCCTGGCATCATTCTGGGTTGACTGCGGGATCACTGGGGATACTCGGTTGGCTACCTGCCGCCATCTGACCAAGATGGCGGCTGGCGCAGCCGCCATTTTTCCAAAATGTAGGCCTGGCTGACCTCCATTTCGTCCAAGGTGGTGGCCAAGTTGGCCTCCATTTTGTCCAATGAGGTAGCCAAGCTGGCCTCCATTTTGTCCAAGGTGGTGGCGAGGCGGGCCTCATTTTGTACGGCATGGGAGCCGCGTGAGCGGCGACTTTTTTGAAAATGTTGGTCGCGCTCGCCCCCATTTTGTCCGGGACGGACTCCCCGCTGGCCTCCATTTGGTCCAAGCCCGGCTGCCGTACCTGCAGCCGTGCTGCCCCTGTGCAAATACACTTCAAAATATGTAAATACATCATAAATATACAGGTAATATATATATATTATAAACACAAGTTGTTGTTGGTGGTGGTCTGATGATAAAGACCGCCACTCTGGCATCATTCTGGCATGACTGGGTGCAACCTGGGAACCCAGGCTGCACCCTGGCATCATTCTGGGTTGACTGCGGGATCACTGGGGACACTCGGTTGGCTACCTGCCGCCATCTGACCAAGATGGCGGCTGGCGCAGCCGCCATTTTTCCAAAATGTAGGCCTGGCTGACCTCCATTTCGTCCAAGGTGGTGGCCAAGTTGGCCTCCATTTTGTCCAATGAGGTAGCCAAGCTGGCCTACATTTTATCCAAGGTGGTGGCGAGGCGGGCCTCATTTTGTACGGCAAGGGAGCCGCGAGAGCGGCGACTTTTTTGAAAATGTTGGTCGCGCTCGCCCCCATTTTGTCCGGGACGGACTCCCCGCTGGCCTCCATTTGGTCCAAGCCCGGCTGCCGTACCTGCAGCCGTGCTGCCCCTGTGCAAATACACTTCAAAATATGTAAATACATCATAAATATACAGGTAATATATATATATTATAAACACAAGTTGTTGTTGGTGGTGGTGGTGGTCTGATGATAAAGACCGCCACTCTGGCATCATTCTGGCATGACTGGGTGCAACCTGGGAACCCAGGCTGCACCCTGGCATCATTCTGGGTTGACTGCGGGATCACTGGGGACACTCGGTTGGCTACCTGCCGCCATCTGACCAAGATGGCGGCTGGCGCAGCCGCCATTTTTCCAAAATGTAGGCCTGGCTGTCCTCCATTTCGTCCAAGGTGGTGGCCAAGTTGGCCTCCATTTTGTCCAAGGTGGTGGCGAGGCGGGCCTCATTTTGTACGGCAAGGGAGCCGCGAGAGCGGCGACTTTTTTGAAAATGTTGGTCGCGCTCGCCCCCATTTTGTCCGGGACGGACTCCCCGCTGGCCTCCATTTGGTCCAAGCCCGGCTGCCGTACCTGCAGCCGTGCTGCCCCTGTGCAAATACACTTCAAAATATGTAAATACATCATAAATATACAGGTAATATATATATATTATAAACACAAGTTGTTGTTGGTGGTGGTCTGATGATAAAGACCGCCACTCTGGCATCATTCTGGCATGACTGGGTGCAACCTGGGAACCCAGGCTGCACCCTGGCATCATTCTGGGTTGACTGCGGGATCACTGGGGACACTCGGTTGGCTACCTGCCGCCATCTGACCAAGATGGCGGCTGGCGCAGCCGCCATTTTTCCAAAATGTAGGCCTGGCTGTCCTCCATTTCGTCCAAGGTGGTGGCCAAGTTGGCCTCCATTTTGTCCAATGAGGTAGCCAAGCTGGCCTCCATTTTATCCAAGGTGGTGGCGAGGCGGGCCTCATTTTGTACGGCAAGGGAGCCGCGAGAGCGGCGACTTTTTTGAAAATGTTGGTCGCGCTCGCCCCCATTTTGTCCGGGACGGACTCCCCGCTGGCCTCCATTTGGTCCAAGCCCGGCTGCCGTACCTGCAGCCGTGCTGCCCCTGTGCAAATACACTTCAAAATATGTAAATACATCATAAATATACAGGTAATATATATATATTATAAACACAAGTTGTTGTTGGTGGTGGTGGTGGTCTGATGATAAAGACCGCCACTCTGGCATCATTCTGGCATGACTGGGTGCAACCTGGGAACCCAGGCTGCACCCTGGCATCATTCTGGGTTGACTGCGGGATCACTGGGGACACTCGGTTGGCTACCTGCCGCCATCTGACCAAGATGGCGGCTGGCGCAGCCGCCATTTTTCCAAAATGTAGGCCTGGCTGACCTCCATTTCGTCCAAGGTGGTGGCCAAGTTGGCCTCCATTTTGTCCAATGAGGTAGCCAAGCTGGCCTCCATTTTATCCAAGGTGGTGGCGAGGCGGGCCTCATTTTGTACGGCAAGGGAGCCGCGAGAGCGGCGACTTTTTTGAAAATGTTGGTCGCGCTCGCCCCCATTTTGTCCGGGACGGACTCCCCGCTGGCCTCCATTTGGTCCAAGCCCGGCTGCCGTACCTGCAGCCATGCTGCCCCTGTGCAAATACACTTCAAAATATGTAAATACATCATAAATATACAGGTAATATATATATATTATAAACACAAGTTGTTGTTGGTGGTGGTCTGATGATAAAGACCGCCACTCTGGCATCATTCTGGCATGACTGGGTGCAACCTGGGAACCCAGGCTGCACCCTGGCATCATTCTGGGTTGACTGCGGGATCACTGGGGACACTCGGTTGGCTACCTGCCGCCATCTGACCAAGATGGCGGCTGGCGCAGCCGCCATTTTTCCAAAATGTAGGCCTGGCTGACCTCCATTTCGTCCAAGGTGGTGGCCAAGTTGGCCTCCATTTCGTCCAAGGTGGTGGCCAATTTGGCCTCCAATTTGTCCAATGAGGTAGCCAAGCTGGCCTCCATTTTGTCCAAGGTGGTGGCGAGGCGGGCCTCATTTTGTACGGCATGGGAGCCGCGTGAGCGGCGACTTTTTTGAAAATGTTGGTCGCGCTCGCCCCCATTTTGTCCGGGACGGACTCCCCGCTGGCCTCCATTTGGTCCAAGCCCGGCTGCCGTACCTGCAGCCGTGCTGCCCCTGTGCAAATACACTTCAAAATATGTAAATACATCATAAATATACAGGTAATATATATATATTATAAACACAAGTTGTTGTTGGTGGTGGTCTGATGATAAAGACCGCCACTCTGGCATCATTCTGGCATGACTGGGTGCAACCTGGGAACCCAGGCTGCACCCTGGCATCATTCTGGGTTGACTGCGGGATCACTGGGGACACTCGGTTGGCTACCTGCCGCCATCTGACCAAGATGGCGGCTGGCGCAGCCGCCATTTTTCCAAAATGTAGGCCTGGCTGACCTCCATTTCGTCCAAGGTGGTGGCCAAGTTGGCCTCCATTTTGTCCAATGAGGTAGCCAAGCTGGCCTCCATTTTGTCCAAGGTGGTGGCGAGGCGGGCCTCATTTTGTACGGCATGGGAGCCGCGTGAGCGGCGACTTTTTTGAAAATGTTGGTCGCGCTCGCCCCCATTTTGTCCGGGACGGACTCCCCGCTGGCCTCCATTTGGTCCAAGCCCGGCTGCCGTACCTGCAGCCGTGCTGCCCCTGTGCAAATACACTTCAAAATATGTAAATACATCATAAATATACAGGTAATATATATATATTATAAACACAAGTTGTTGTTGGTGGTGGTCTGATGATAAAGACCGCCACTCTGGCATCATTCTGGCATGACTGGGTGCAACCTGGGAACCCAGGCTGCACCCTGGCATCATTCTGGGTTGACTGCGGGATCACTGGGGACACTCGGTTGGCTACCTGCCGCCATCTGACCAAGATGGCGGCTGGCGCAGCCGCCATTTTTCCAAAATGTAGGCCTGGCTGACCTCCATTTCGTCCAAGGTGGTGGCCAAGTTGGCCTCCATTTTGTCCAATGAGGTAGCCAAGCTGGCCTCCATTTTGTCCAAGGTGGTGGCGAGGCGGGCCTCATTTTGTACGGCATGGGAGCCGCGTGAGCGGCGACTTTTTTGAAAATGTTGGTCGCGCTCGCCCCCATTTTGTCCGGGACGGACTCCCCGCTGGCCTCCATTTGGTCCAAGCCCGGCTGCCGTACCTGCAGCCGTGCTGCCCCTGTGCAAATACACTTCAAAATATGTAAATACATCATAAATATACAGGTAATATATATATATTATAAACACAAGTTGTTGTTGGTGGTGGTCTGATGATAAAGACCGCCACTCTGGCATCATTCTGGCATGACTGGGTGCAACCTGGGAACCCAGGCTGCACCCTGGCATCATTCTGGGTTGACTGCGGGATCACTGGGGACACTCGGTTGGCTACCTGCCGCCATCTGACCAAGATGGCGGCTGGCGCAGCCGCCATTTTTCCAAAATGTAGGCCTGGCTGACCTCCATTTCGTCCAAGGTGGTGGCCAAGTTGGCCTCCATTTTGTCCAATGAGGTAGCCAAGCTGGCCTCCATTTTGTCCAAGGTGGTGGCGAGGCGGGCCTCATTTTGTACGGCATGGGAGCCGCGTGAGCGGCGACTTTTTTGAAAATGTTGGTCGCGCTCGCCCCCATTTTGTCCGGGACGGACTCCCCGCTGGCCTCCATTTGGTCCAAGCCCGGCTGCCGTACCTGCAGCCGTGCTGCCCCTGTGCAAATACACTTCAAAATATGTAAATACATCATAAATATACAGGTAATATATATATATTATAAACACAAGTTGTTGTTGGTGGTGGTCTGATGATAAAGACCGCCACTCTGGCATCATTCTGGCATGACTGGGTGCAACCTGGGAACCCAGGCTGCACCCTGGCATCATTCTGGGTTGACTGCGGGATCACTGGGGACACTCGGTTGGCTACCTGCCGCCATCTGACCAAGATGGCGGCTGGCGCAGCCGCCATTTTTCCAAAATGTAGGCCTGGCTGACCTCCATTTCGTCCAAGGTGGTGGCCAAGTTGGCCTCCATTTTGTCCAATGAGGTAGCCAAGCTGGCCTACATTTTATCCAAGGTGGTGGCGAGGCGGGCCTCATTTTGTACGGCAAGGGAGCCGCGAGAGCGGCGACTTTTTTGAAAATGTTGGTCGCGCTCGCCCCCATTTTGTCCGGGACGGACTCCCCGCTGGCCTCCATTTGGTCCAAGCCCGGCTGCCGTACCTGCAGCCGTGCTGCCCCTGTGCAAATACACTTCAAAATATGTAAATACATCATAAATATACAGGTAATATATATATATTATAAACACAAGTTGTTGTTGGTGGTGGTCTGATGATAAAGACCGCCACTCTGGCATCATTCTGGCATGACTGGGTGCAACCTGGGAACCCAGGCTGCACCCTGGCATCATTCTGGGTTGACTGCGGGATCACTGGGGACACTCGGTTGGCTACCTGCCGCCATCTGACCAAGATGGCGGCTGGCGCAGCCGCCATTTTTCCAAAATGTAGGCCTGGCTGACCTCCATTTCGTCCAAGGTGGTGGCCAAGTTGGCCTCCATTTTGTCCAATGAGGTAGCCAAGCTGGCCTCCATTTTGTCCAAGGTGGTGGCGAGGCGGGCCTCATTTTGTACGGCATGGGAGCCGCGTGAGCGGCGACTTTTTTGAAAATGTTGGTCGCGCTCGCCCCCATTTTGTCCGGGACGGACTCCCCGCTGGCCTCCATTTGGTCCAAGCCCGGCTGCCGTACCTGCAGCCGTGCTGCCCCTGTGCAAATACACTTCAAAATATGTAAATACATCATAAATATACAGGTAATATATATATATTATAAACACAAGTTGTTGTTGGTGGTGGTCTGATGATAAAGACCGCCACTCTGGCATCATTCTGGCATGACTGGGTGCAACCTGGGAACCCAGGCTGCACCCTGGCATCATTCTGGGTTGACTGCGGGATCACTGGGGACACTCGGTTGGCTACCTGCCGCCATCTGACCAAGATGGCGGCTGGCGCAGCCGCCATTTTTCCAAAATGTAGGCCTGGCTGACCTCCATTTCGTCCAAGGTGGTGGCCAAGTTGGCCTCCATTTTGTCCAATGAGGTAGCCAAGCTGGCCTACATTTTATCCAAGGTGGTGGCGAGGCGGGCCTCATTTTGTACGGCAAGGGAGCCGCGAGAGCGGCGACTTTTTTGAAAATGTTGGTCGCGCTCGCCCCCATTTTGTCCGGGACGGACTCCCCGCTGGCCTCCATTTGGTCCAAGCCCGGCTGCCGTACCTGCAGCCGTGCTGCCCCTGTGCAAATACACTTCAAAATATGTAAATACATCATAAATATACAGGTAATATATATATATTATAAACACAAGTTGTTGTTGGTGGTGGTGGTGGTCTGATGATAAAGACCGCCACTCTGGCATCATTCTGGCATGACTGGGTGCAACCTGGGAACCCAGGCTGCACCCTGGCATCATTCTGGGTTGACTGCGGGATCACTGGGGACACTCGGTTGGCTACCTGCCGCCATCTGACCAAGATGGCGGCTGGCGCAGCCGCCATTTTTCCAAAATGTAGGCCTGGCTGTCCTCCATTTCGTCCAAGGTGGTGGCCAAGTTGGCCTCCATTTTGTCCAAGGTGGTGGCGAGGCGGGCCTCATTTTGTACGGCATGGGAGCCGCGTGAGCGGCGACTTTTTTGAAAATGTTGGTCGCGCTCGCCCCCATTTTGTCCGGGACGGACTCCCCGCTGGCCTCCATTTGGTCCAAGCCCGGCTGCCGTACCTGCAGCCGTGCTGCCCCTGTGCAAATACACTTCAAAATATGTAAATACATCATAAATATACAGGTAATATATATATATTATAAACACAAGTTGTTGTTGGTGGTGGTCTGATGATAAAGACCGCCACTCTGGCATCATTCTGGCATGACTGGGTGCAACCTGGGAACCCAGGCTGCACCCTGGCATCATTCTGGGTTGACTGCGGGATCACTGGGGACACTCGGTTGGCTACCTGCCGCCATCTGACCAAGATGGCGGCTGGCGCAGCCGCCATTTTTCCAAAATGTAGGCCTGGCTGACCTCCATTTCGTCCAAGGTGGTGGCCAAGTTGGCCTCCATTTCGTCCAAGGTGGTGGCCAATTTGGCCTCCAATTTGTCCAATGAGGTAGCCAAGCTGGCCTCCATTTTGTCCAAGGTGGTGGCGAGGCGGGCCTCATTTTGTACGGCATGTGAGCCGCGTGAGCGGCGACTTTTTTGAAAATGTTGGTCGCGCTCGCCCCCATTTTGTCCGGGACGGACTCCCCGCTGGCCTCCATTTGGTCCAAGCCCGGCTGCCGTACCTGCAGCCGTGCTGCCCCTGTGCAAATACACTTCAAAATATGTAAATACATCATAAATATACAGGTAATATATATATATTATAAACACAAGTTGTTGTTGGTGGTGGTGGTGGTCTGATGATAAAGACCGCCACTCTGGCATCATTCTGGCATGACTGGGTGCAACCTGGGAACCCAGGCTGCACCCTGGCATCATTCTGGGTTGACTGCGGGATCACTGGGGACACTCGGTTGGCTACCTGCCGCCATCTGACCAAGATGGCGGCTGGCGCAGCCGCCATTTTTCCAAAATGTAGGCCTGGCTGACCTCCATTTCGTCCAAGGTGGTGGCCAAGTTGGCCTCCATTTCGTCCAAGGTGGTGGCCAATTTGGCCTCCAATTTGTCCAATGAGGTAGCCAAGCTGGCCTCCATTTTGTCCAAGGTGGTGGCGAGGCGGGCCTCATTTTGTACGGCATGGGAGCCGCGTGAGCGGCGACTTTTTTGAAAATGTTGGTCGCGCTCGCCCCCATTTTGTCCGGGACGGACTCCCCGCTGGCCTCCATTTGGTCCAAGCCCGGCTGCCGTACCTGCAGCCGTGCTGCCCCTGTGCAAATACACTTCAAAATATGTAAATACATCATAAATATACAGGTAATATATATATATTATAAACACAAGTTGTTGTTGGTGGTGGTCTGATGATAAAGACCGCCACTCTGGCATCATTCTGGCATGACTGGGTGCAACCTGGGAACCCAGGCTGCACCCTGGCATCATTCTGGGTTGACTGCGGGATCACTGGGGACACTCGGTTGGCTACCTGCCGCCATCTGACCAAGATGGCGGCTGGCGCAGCCGCCATTTTTCCAAAATGTAGGCCTGGCTGACCTCCATTTCGTCCAAGGTGGTGGCCAAGTTGGCCTCCATTTTGTCCAATGAGGTAGCCAAGCTGGCCTCCATTTTGTCCAAGGTGGTGGCGAGGCGGGCCTCATTTTGTACGGCATGGGAGCCGCGTGAGCGGCGACTTTTTTGAAAATGTTGGTCGCGCTCGCCCCCATTTTGTCCGGGACGGACTCCCCGCTGGCCTCCATTTGGTCCAAGCCCGGCTGCCGTACCTGCAGCCGTGCTGCCCCTGTGCAAATACACTTCAAAATATGTAAATACATCATAAATATACAGGTAATATATATATATTATAAACACAAGTTGTTGTTGGTGGTGGTCTGATGATAAAGACCGCCACTCTGGCATCATTCTGGCATGACTGGGTGCAACCTGGGAACCCAGGCTGCACCCTGGCATCATTCTGGGTTGACTGCGGGATCACTGGGGACACTCGGTTGGCTACCTGCCGCCATCTGACCAAGATGGCGGCTGGCGCAGCCGCCATTTTTCCAAAATGTAGGCCTGGCTGACCTCCATTTCGTCCAAGGTGGTGGCCAAGTTGGCCTCCATTTTGTCCAATGAGGTAGCCAAGCTGGCCTCCATTTTGTCCAAGGTGGTGGCGAGGCGGGCCTCATTTTGTACGGCATGGGAGCCGCGTGAGCGGCGACTTTTTTGAAAATGTTGGTCGCGCTCGCCCCCATTTTGTCCGGGACGGACTCCCCGCTGGCCTCCATTTGGTCCAAGCCCGGCTGCCGTACCTGCAGCCGTGCTGCCCCTGTGCAAATACACTTCAAAATATGTAAATACATCATAAATATACAGGTAATATATATATATTATAAACACAAGTTGTTGTTGGTGGTGGTCTGATGATAAAGACCGCCACTCTGGCATCATTCTGGCATGACTGGGTGCAACCTGGGAACCCAGGCTGCACCCTGGCATCATTCTGGGTTGACTGCGGGATCACTGGGGACACTCGGTTGGCTACCTGCCGCCATCTGACCAAGATGGCGGCTGGCGCAGCCGCCATTTTTCCAAAATGTAGGCCTGGCTGACCTCCATTTCGTCCAAGGTGGTGGCCAAGTTGGCCTCCATTTTGTCCAATGAGGTAGCCAAGCTGGCCTCCATTTTGTCCAAGGTGGTGGCGAGGCGGGCCTCATTTTGTACGGCATGGGAGCCGCGTGAGCGGCGACTTTTTTGAAAATGTTGGTCGCGCTCGCCCCCATTTTGTCCGGGACGGACTCCCCGCTGGCCTCCATTTGGTCCAAGCCCGGCTGCCGTACCTGCAGCCGTGCTGCCCCTGTGCAAATACACTTCAAAATATGTAAATACATCATAAATATACAGGTAATATATATATATTATAAACACAAGTTGTTGTTGGTGGTGGTCTGATGATAAAGACCGCCACTCTGGCATCATTCTGGCATGACTGGGTGCAACCTGGGAACCCAGGCTGCACCCTGGCATCATTCTGGGTTGACTGCGGGATCACTGGGGACACTCGGTTGGCTACCTGCCGCCATCTGACCAAGATGGCGGCTGGCGCAGCCGCCATTTTTCCAAAATGTAGGCCTGGCTGTCCTCCATTTCGTCCAAGGTGGTGGCCAAGTTGGCCTCCATTTTGTCCAAGGTGGTGGCGAGGCGGGCCTCATTTTGTACGGCATGGGAGCCGCGTGAGCGGCGACTTTTTTGAAAATGTTGGTCGCGCTCGCCCCCATTTTGTCCGGGACGGACTCCCCGCTGGCCTCCATTTGGTCCAAGCCCGGCTGCCGTACCTGCAGCCGTGCTGCCCCTGTGCAAATACACTTCAAAATATGTAAATACATCATAAATATACAGGTAATATATATATATTATAAACACAAGTTGTTGTTGGTGGTGGTCTGATGATAAAGACCGCCACTCTGGCATCATTCTGGCATGACTGGGTGCAACCTGGGAACCCAGGCTGCACCCTGGCATCATTCTGGGTTGACTGCGGGATCACTGGGGACACTCGGTTGGCTACCTGCCGCCATCTGACCAAGATGGCGGCTGGCGCAGCCGCCATTTTTCCAAAATGTAGGCCTGGCTGACCTCCATTTCGTCCAAGGTGGTGGCCAAGTTGGCCTCCATTTTGTCCAATGAGGTAGCCAAGCTGGCCTCCATTTTATCCAAGGTGGTGGCGAGGCGGGCCTCATTTTGTACGGCAAGGGAGCCGCGAGAGCGGCGACTTTTTTGAAAATGTTGGTCGCGCTCGCCCCCATTTTGTCCGGGACGGACTCCCCGCTGGCCTCCATTTGGTCCAAGCCCGGCTGCCGTACCTGCAGCCGTGCTGCCCCTGTGCAAATACACTTCAAAATATGTAAATACATCATAAATATACAGGTAATATATATATATTATAAACACAAGTTGTTGTTGGTGGTGGTCTGATGATAAAGACCGCCACTCTGGCATCATTCTGGCATGACTGGGTGCAACCTGGGAACCCAGGCTGCACCCTGGCATCATTCTGGGTTGACTGCGGGATCACTGGGGACACTCGGTTGGCTACCTGCCGCCATCTGACCAAGATGGCGGCTGGCGCAGCCGCCATTTTTCCAAAATGTAGGCCTGGCTGACCTCCATTTCGTCCAAGGTGGTGGCCAAGTTGGCCTCCATTTCGTCCAAGGTGGTGGCCAATTTGGCCTCCAATTTGTCCAATGAGGTAGCCAAGCTGGCCTCCATTTTGTCCAAGGTGGTGGCGAGGCGGGCCTCATTTTGTACGGCATGTGAGCCGCGTGAGCGGCGACTTTTTTGAAAATGTTGGTCGCGCTCGCCCCCATTTTGTCCGGGACGGACTCCCCGCTGGCCTCCATTTGGTCCAAGCCCGGCTGCCGTACCTGCAGCCGTGCTGCCCCTGTGCAAATACACTTCAAAATATGTAAATACATCATAAATATACAGGTAATATATATATATTATAAACACAAGTTGTTGTTGGTGGTGGTGGTGGTCTGATGATAAAGACCGCCACTCTGGCATCATTCTGGCATGACTGGGTGCAACCTGGGAACCCAGGCTGCACCCTGGCATCATTCTGGGTTGACTGCGGGATCACTGGGGACACTCGGTTGGCTACCTGCCGCCATCTGACCAAGATGGCGGCTGGCGCAGCCGCCATTTTTCCAAAATGTAGGCCTGGCTGACCTCCATTTCGTCCAAGGTGGTGGCCAAGTTGGCCTCCATTTCGTCCAAGGTGGTGGCCAATTTGGCCTCCAATTTGTCCAATGAGGTAGCCAAGCTGGCCTCCATTTTGTCCAAGGTGGTGGCGAGGCGGGCCTCATTTTGTACGGCATGGGAGCCGCGTGAGCGGCGACTTTTTTGAAAATGTTGGTCGCGCTCGCCCCCATTTTGTCCGGGACGGACTCCCCGCTGGCCTCCATTTGGTCCAAGCCCGGCTGCCGTACCTGCAGCCGTGCTGCCCCTGTGCAAATACACTTCAAAATATGTAAATACATCATAAATATACAGGTAATATATATATATTATAAACACAAGTTGTTGTTGGTGGTGGTCTGATGATAAAGACCGCCACTCTGGCATCATTCTGGCATGACTGGGTGCAACCTGGGAACCCAGGCTGCACCCTGGCATCATTCTGGGTTGACTGCGGGATCACTGGGGACACTCGGTTGGCTACCTGCCGCCATCTGACCAAGATGGCGGCTGGCGCAGCCGCCATTTTTCCAAAATGTAGGCCTGGCTGACCTCCATTTCGTCCAAGGTGGTGGCCAAGTTGGCCTCCATTTTGTCCAATGAGGTAGCCAAGCTGGCCTCCATTTTGTCCAAGGTGGTGGCGAGGCGGGCCTCATTTTGTACGGCATGGGAGCCGCGTGAGCGGCGACTTTTTTGAAAATGTTGGTCGCGCTCGCCCCCATTTTGTCCGGGACGGACTCCCCGCTGGCCTCCATTTGGTCCAAGCCCGGCTGCCGTACCTGCAGCCGTGCTGCCCCTGTGCAAATACACTTCAAAATATGTAAATACATCATAAATATACAGGTAATATATATATATTATAAACACAAGTTGTTGTTGGTGGTGGTCTGATGATAAAGACCGCCACTCTGGCATCATTCTGGCATGACTGGGTGCAACCTGGGAACCCAGGCTGCACCCTGGCATCATTCTGGGTTGACTGCGGGATCACTGGGGACACTCGGTTGGCTACCTGCCGCCATCTGACCAAGATGGCGGCTGGCGCAGCCGCCATTTTTCCAAAATGTAGGCCTGGCTGACCTCCATTTCGTCCAAGGTGGTGGCCAAGTTGGCCTCCATTTTGTCCAATGAGGTAGCCAAGCTGGCCTACATTTTATCCAAGGTGGTGGCGAGGCGGGCCTCATTTTGTACGGCAAGGGAGCCGCGAGAGCGGCGACTTTTTTGAAAATGTTGGTCGCGCTCGCCCCCATTTTGTCCGGGACGGACTCCCCGCTGGCCTCCATTTGGTCCAAGCCCGGCTGCCGTACCTGCAGCCGTGCTGCCCCTGTGCAAATACACTTCAAAATATGTAAATACATCATAAATATACAGGTAATATATATATATTATAAACACAAGTTGTTGTTGGTGGTGGTCTGATGATAAAGACCGCCACTCTGGCATCATTCTGGCATGACTGGGTGCAACCTGGGAACCCAGGCTGCACCCTGGCATCATTCTGGGTTGACTGCGGGATCACTGGGGACACTCGGTTGGCTACCTGCCGCCATCTGACCAAGATGGCGGCTGGCGCAGCCGCCATTTTTCCAAAATGTAGGCCTGGCTGACCTCCATTTCGTCCAAGGTGGTGGCCAAGTTGGCCTCCATTTCGTCCAAGGTGGTGGCCAATTTGGCCTCCAATTTGTCCAATGAGGTAGCCAAGCTGGCCTCCATTTTGTCCAAGGTGGTGGCGAGGCGGGCCTCATTTTGTACGGCATGTGAGCCGCGTGAGCGGCGACTTTTTTGAAAATGTTGGTCGCGCTCGCCCCCATTTTGTCCGGGACGGACTCCCCGCTGGCCTCCATTTGGTCCAAGCCCGGCTGCCGTACCTGCAGCCGTGCTGCCCCTGTGCAAATACACTTCAAAATATGTAAATACATCATAAATATACAGGTAATATATATATATTATAAACACAAGTTGTTGTTGGTGGTGGTGGTGGTCTGATGATAAAGACCGCCACTCTGGCATCATTCTGGCATGACTGGGTGCAACCTGGGAACCCAGGCTGCACCCTGGCATCATTCTGGGTTGACTGCGGGATCACTGGGGACACTCGGTTGGCTACCTGCCGCCATC
The DNA here is from genome assembly GCF_035084215.1 of Heptranchias perlo. Classification (NCBI taxonomy): domain Eukaryota; kingdom Metazoa; phylum Chordata; class Chondrichthyes; order Hexanchiformes; family Hexanchidae; genus Heptranchias; species Heptranchias perlo. Next base: position 15,127,273 of record NC_090363.1, read on the forward strand.
TGACCAAGATGGCGGCTGGCGCAGCCGCCATTTTTCCAAAATGTAGGCCTGGCTGACCTCCATTTCGTCCAAGGTGGTGGCCAAGTTGGCCTCCATTTCGTCCAAGGTGGTGGCCAATTTGGCCTCCAATTTGTCCAATGAGGTAGCCAAGCTGGCCTCCATTTTGTCCAAGGTGGTGGCGAGGCGGGCCTCATTTTGTACGGCATGGGAGCCGCGTGAGCGGCGACTTTTTTGAAAATGTTGGTCGCGCTCGCCCCCATTTTGTCCGGGACGGACTCCCCGCTGGCCTCCATTTGGTCCAAGCCCGGCTGCCGTACCTGCAGCCGTGCTGCCCCTGTGCAAATACACTTCAAAATATGTAAATACATCATAAATATACAGGTAATATATATATATTATAAACACAAGTTGTTGTTGGTGGTGGTCTGATGATAAAGACCGCCACTCTGGCATCATTCTGGCATGACTGGGTGCAACCTGGGAACCCAGGCTGCACCCTGGCATCATTCTGGGTTGACTGCGGGATCACTGGGGACACTCGGTTGGCTACCTGCCGCCATCTGACCAAGATGGCGGCTGGCGCAGCCGCCATTTTTCCAAAATGTAGGCCTGGCTGACCTCCATTTCGTCCAAGGTGGTGGCCAAGTTGGCCTCCATTTTGTCCAATGAGGTAGCCAAGCTGGCCTCCATTTTGTCCAAGGTGGTGGCGAGGCGGGCCTCATTTTGTACGGCATGGGAGCCGCGTGAGCGGCGACTTTTTTGAAAATGTTGGTCGCGCTCGCCCCCATTTTGTCCGGGACGGACTCCCCGCTGGCCTCCATTTGGTCCAAGCCCGGCTGCCGTACCTGCAGCCGTGCTGCCCCTGTGCAAATACACTTCAAAATATGTAAATACATCATAAATATACAGGTAATATATATATATTATAAACACAAGTTGTTGTTGGTGGTGGTCTGATGATAAAGACCGCCACTCTGGCATCATTCTGGCATGACTGGGTGCAACCTGGGAACCCAGGCTGCACCCTGGCATCATTCTGGGTTGACTGCGGGATCACTGGGGACACTCGGTTGGCTACCTGCCGCCATCTGACCAAGATGGCGGCTGGCGCAGCCGCCATTTTTCCAAAATGTAGGCCTGGCTGACCTCCATTTCGTCCAAGGTGGTGGCCAAGTTGGCCTCCATTTTGTCCAATGAGGTAGCCAAGCTGGCCTACATTTTATCCAAGGTGGTGGCGAGGCGGGCCTCATTTTGTACGGCAAGGGAGCCGCGAGAGCGGCGACTTTTTTGAAAATGTTGGTCGCGCTCGCCCCCATTTTGTCCGGGACGGACTCCCCGCTGGCCTCCATTTGGTCCAAGCCCGGCTGCCGTACCTGCAGCCGTGCTGCCCCTGTGCAAATACACTTCAAAATATGTAAATACATCATAAATATACAGGTAATATATATATATTATAAACACAAGTTGTTGTTGGTGGTGGTGGTGGTCTGATGATAAAGACCGCCACTCTGGCATCATTCTGGCATGACTGGGTGCAACCTGGGAACCCAGGCTGCACCCTGGCATCATTCTGGGTTGACTGCGGGATCACTGGGGACACTCGGTTGGCTACCTGCCGCCATCTGACCAAGATGGCGGCTGGCGCAGCCGCCATTTTTCCAAAATGTAGGCCTGGCTGACCTCCATTTCGTCCAAGGTGGTGGCCAAGTTGGCCTCCATTTTGTCCAATGAGGTAGCCAAGCTGGCCTCCATTTTGTCCAAGGTGGTGGCGAGGCGGGCCTCATTTTGTACGGCATGGGAGCCGCGTGAGCGGCGACTTTTTTGAAAATGTTGGTCGCGCTCGCCCCCATTTTGTCCGGGACGGACTCCCCGCTGGCCTCCATTTGGTCCAAGCCCGGCTGCCGTACCTGCAGCCGTGCTGCCCCTGTGCAAATACACTTCAAAATATGTAAATACATCATAAATATACAGGTAATATATATATATTATAAACACAAGTTGTTGTTGGTGGTGGTCTGATGATAAAGACCGCCACTCTGGCATCATTCTGGCATGACTGGGTGCAACCTGGGAACCCAGGCTGCACCCTGGCATCATTCTGGGTTGACTGCGGGATCACTGGGGACACTCGGTTGGCTACCTGCCGCCATCTGACCAAGATGGCGGCTGGCGCAGCCGCCATTTTTCCAAAATGTAGGCCTGGCTGACCTCCATTTCGTCCAAGGTGGTGGCCAAGTTGGCCTCCATTTTGTCCAATGAGGTAGCCAAGCTGGCCTCCATTTTGTCCAAGGTGGTGGCGAGGCGGGCCTCATTTTGTACGGCATGGGAGCCGCGTGAGCGGCGACTTTTTTGAAAATGTTGGTCGCGCTCGCCCCCATTTTGTCCGGGACGGACTCCCCGCTGGCCTCCATTTGGTCCAAGCCCGGCTGCCGTACCTGCAGCCGTGCTGCCCCTGTGCAAATACACTTCAAAATATGTAAATACATCATAAATATACAGGTAATATATATATATTATAAACACAAGTTGTTGTTGGTGGTGGTCTGATGATAAAGACCGCCACTCTGGCATCATTCTGGCATGACTGGGTGCAACCTGGGAACCCAGGCTGCACCCTGGCATCATTCTGGGTTGACTGCGGGATCACTGGGGACACTCGGTTGGCTACCTGCCGCCATCTGACCAAGATGGCGGCTGGCGCAGCCGCCATTTTTCCAAAATGTAGGCCTGGCTGACCTCCATTTCGTCCAAGGTGGTGGCCAAGTTGGCCTCCATTTCGTCCAAGGTGGTGGCCAATTTGGCCTCCAATTTGTCCAATGAGGTAGCCAAGCTGGCCTCCATTTTGTCCAAGGTGGTGGCGAGGCGGGCCTCATTTTGTACGGCATGTGAGCCGCGTGAGCGGCGACTTTTTTGAAAATGTTGGTCGCGCTCGCCCCCATTTTGTCCGGGACGGACTCCCCGCTGGCCTCCATTTGGTCCAAGCCCGGCTGCCGTACCTGCAGCCGTGCTGCCCCTGTGCAAATACACTTCAAAATATGTAAATACATCATAAATATACAGGTAATATATATATATTATAAACACAAGTTGTTGTTGGTGGTGGTGGTGGTCTGATGATAAAGACCGCCACTCTGGCATCATTCTGGCATGACTGGGTGCAACCTGGGAACCCAGGCTGCACCCTGGCATCATTCTGGGTTGACTGCGGGATCACTGGGGACACTCGGTTGGCTACCTGCCGCCATCTGACCAAGATGGCGGCTGGCGCAGCCGCCATTTTTCCAAAATGTAGGCCTGGCTGACCTCCATTTCGTCCAAGGTGGTGGCCAAGTTGGCCTCCATTTCGTCCAAGGTGGTGGCCAATTTGGCCTCCAATTTGTCCAATGAGGTAGCCAAGCTGGCCTCCATTTTGTCCAAGGTGGTGGCGAGGCGGGCCTCATTTTGTACGGCATGGGAGCCGCGTGAGCGGCGACTTTTTTGAAAATGTTGGTCGCGCTCGCCCCCATTTTGTCCGGGACGGACTCCCCGCTGGCCTCCATTTGGTCCAAGCCCGGCTGCCGTACCTGCAGCCGTGCTGCCCCTGTGCAAATACACTTCAAAATATGTAAATACATCATAAATATACAGGTAATATATATATATTATAAACACAAGTTGTTGTTGGTGGTGGTCTGATGATAAAGACCGCCACTCTGGCATCATTCTGGCATGACTGGGTGCAACCTGGGAACCCAGGCTGCACCCTGGCATCATTCTGGGTTGACTGCGGGATCACTGGGGACACTCGGTTGGCTACCTGCCGCCATCTGACCAAGATGGCGGCTGGCGCAGCCGCCATTTTTCCAAAATGTAGGCCTGGCTGACCTCCATTTCGTCCAAGGTGGTGGCCAAGTTGGCCTCCATTTTGTCCAATGAGGTAGCCAAGCTGGCCTCCATTTTGTCCAAGGTGGTGGCGAGGCGGGCCTCATTTTGTACGGCATGGGAGCCGCGTGAGCGGCGACTTTTTTGAAAATGTTGGTCGCGCTCGCCCCCATTTTGTCCGGGACGGACTCCCCGCTGGCCTCCATTTGGTCCAAGCCCGGCTGCCGTACCTGCAGCCGTGCTGCCCCTGTGCAAATACACTTCAAAATATGTAAATACATCATAAATATACAGGTAATATATATATATTATAAACACAAGTTGTTGTTGGTGGTGGTCTGATGATAAAGACCGCCACTCTGGCATCATTCTGGCATGACTGGGTGCAACCTGGGAACCCAGGCTGCACCCTGGCATCATTCTGGGTTGACTGCGGGATCACTGGGGACACTCGGTTGGCTACCTGCCGCCATCTGACCAAGATGGCGGCTGGCGCAGCCGCCATTTTTCCAAAATGTAGGCCTGGCTGACCTCCATTTCGTCCAAGGTGGTGGCCAAGTTGGCCTCCATTTTGTCCAATGAGGTAGCCAAGCTGGCCTACATTTTATCCAAGGTGGTGGCGAGGCGGGCCTCATTTTGTACGGCAAGGGAGCCGCGAGAGCGGCGACTTTTTTGAAAATGTTGGTCGCGCTCGCCCCCATTTTGTCCGGGACGGACTCCCCGCTGGCCTCCATTTGGTCCAAGCCCGGCTGCCGTACCTGCAGCCGTGCTGCCCCTGTGCAAATACACTTCAAAATATGTAAATACATCATAAATATACAGGTAATATATATATATTATAAACACAAGTTGTTGTTGGTGGTGGTGGTGGTCTGATGATAAAGACCGCCACTCTGGCATCATTCTGGCATGACTGGGTGCAACCTGGGAACCCAGGCTGCACCCTGGCATCATTCTGGGTTGACTGCGGGATCACTGGGGACACTCGGTTGGCTACCTGCCGCCATCTGACCAAGATGGCGGCTGGCGCAGCCGCCATTTTTCCAAAATGTAGGCCTGGCTGACCTCCATTTCGTCCAAGGTGGTGGCCAAGTTGGCCTCCATTTTGTCCAATGAGGTAGCCAAGCTGGCCTCCATTTTGTCCAAGGTGGTGGCGAGGCGGGCCTCATTTTGTACGGCATGGGAGCCGCGTGAGCGGCGACTTTTTTGAAAATGTTGGTCGCGCTCGCCCCCATTTTGTCCGGGACGGACTCCCCGCTGGCCTCCATTTGGTCCAAGCCCGGCTGCCGTACCTGCAGCCGTGCTGCCCCTGTGCAAATACACTTCAAAATATGTAAATACATCATAAATATACAGGTAATATATATATATTATAAACACAAGTTGTTGTTGGTGGTGGTCTGATGATAAAGACCGCCACTCTGGCATCATTCTGGCATGACTGGGTGCAACCTGGGAACCCAGGCTGCACCCTGGCATCATTCTGGGTTGACTGCGGGATCACTGGGGACACTCGGTTGGCTACCTGCCGCCATCTGACCAAGATGGCGGCTGGCGCAGCCGCCATTTTTCCAAAATGTAGGCCTGGCTGACCTCCATTTCGTCCAAGGTGGTGGCCAAGTTGGCCTCCATTTTGTCCAATGAGGTAGCCAAGCTGGCCTACATTTTATCCAAGGTGGTGGCGAGGCGGGCCTCATTTTGTACGGCAAGGGAGCCGCGAGAGCGGCGACTTTTTTGAAAATGTTGGTCGCGCTCGCCCCCATTTTGTCCGGGACGGACTCCCCGCTGGCCTCCATTTGGTCCAAGCCCGGCTGCCGTACCTGCAGCCGTGCTGCCCCTGTGCAAATACACTTCAAAATATGTAAATACATCATAAATATACAGGTAATATATATATATTATAAACACAAGTTGTTGTTGGTGGTGGTCTGATGATAAAGACCGCCACTCTGGCATCATTCTGGCATGACTGCGTGCAACCTGGGAACCCAGGCTGCACCCTGGCATCATTCTGGGTTGACTGCGGGATCACTGGGGACACTCGGTTGGCTACCTGCCGCCATCTGACCAAGATGGCGGCTGGCGCAGCCGCCATTTTTCCAAAATGTAGGCCTGGCTGACCTCCATTTCGTCCAAGGTGGTGGCCAAGTTGGCCTCCATTTCGTCCAAGGTGGTGGCCAATTTGGCCTCCAATTTGTCCAATGAGGTAGCCAAGCTGGCCTCCATTTTGTCCAAGGTGGTGGCGAGGCGGGCCTCATTTTGTACGGCATGTGAGCCGCGTGAGCGGCGACTTTTTTGAAAATGTTGGTCGCGCTCGCCCCCATTTTGTCCGGGACGGACTCCCCGCTGGCCTCCATTTGGTCCAAGCCCGGCTGCCGTACCTGCAGCCGTGCTGCCCCTGTGCAAATACACTTCAAAATATGTAAATACATCATAAATATACAGGTAATATATATATATTATAAACACAAGTTGTTGTTGGTGGTGGTCTGATGATAAAGACCGCCACTCTGGCATCATTCTGGCATGACTGGGTGCAACCTGGGAACCCAGGCTGCACCCTGGCATCATTCTGGGTTGACTGCGGGATCACTGGGGACACTCGGTTGGCTACCTGCCGCCATCTGACCAAGATGGCGGCTGGCGCAGCCGCCATTTTTCCAAAATGTAGGCCTGGCTGACCTCCATTTCGTCCAAGGTGGTGGCCAAGTTGGCCTCCATTTTGTCCAATGAGGTAGCCAAGCTGGCCTCCATTTTGTCCAAGGTGGTGGCGAGGCGGGCCTCATTTTGTACGGCATGGGAGCCGCGTGAGCGGCGACTTTTTTGAAAATGTTGGTCGCGCTCGCCCCCATTTTGTCCGGGACGGACTCCCCGCTGGCCTCCATTTGGTCCAAGCCCGGCTGCCGTACCTGCAGCCGTGCTGCCCCTGTGCAAATACACTTCAAAATATGTAAATACATCATAAATATACAGGTAATATATATATATTATAAACACAAGTTGTTGTTGGTGGTGGTCTGATGATAAAGACCGCCACTCTGGCATCATTCTGGCATGACTGGGTGCAACCTGGGAACCCAGGCTGCACCCTGGCATCATTCTGGGTTGACTGCGGGATCACTGGGGACACTCGGTTGGCTACCTGCCGCCATCTGACCAAGATGGCGGCTGGCGCAGCCGCCATTTTTCCAAAATGTAGGCCTGGCTGACCTCCATTTCGTCCAAGGTGGTGGCCAAGTTGGCCTCCATTTCGTCCAAGGTGGTGGCCAATTTGGCCTCCAATTTGTCCAATGAGGTAGCCAAGCTGGCCTCCATTTTGTCCAAGGTGGTGGCGAGGCGGGCCTCATTTTGTACGGCATGGGAGCCGCGTGAGCGGCGACTTTTTTGAAAATGTTGGTCGCGCTCGCCCCCATTTTGTCCGGGACGGACTCCCCGCTGGCCTCCATTTGGTCCAAGCCCGGCTGCCGTACCTGCAGCCGTGCTGCCCCTGTGCAAATACACTTCAAAATATGTAAATACATCATAAATATACAGGTAATATATATATATTATAAACACAAGTTGTTGTTGGTGGTGGTCTGATGATAAAGACCGCCACTCTGGCATCATTCTGGCATGACTGGGTGCAACCTGGGAACCCAGGCTGCACCCTGGCATCATTCTGGGTTGACTGCGGGATCACTGGGGACACTCGGTTGGCTACCTGCCGCCATCTGACCAAGATGGCGGCTGGCGCAGCCGCCATTTTTCCAAAATGTAGGCCTGGCTGACCTCCATTTCGTCCAAGGTGGTGGCCAAGTTGGCCTCCATTTCGTCCAAGGTGGTGGCCAATTTGGCCTCCAATTTGTCCAATGAGGTAGCCAAGCTGGCCTCCATTTTGTCCAAGGTGGTGGCGAGGCGGGCCTCATTTTGTACGGCATGTGAGCCGCGTGAGCGGCGACTTTTTTGAAAATGTTGGTCGCGCTCGCCCCCATTTTGTCCGGGACGGACTCCCCGCTGGCCTCCATTTGGTCCAAGCCCGGCTGCCGTACCTGCAGCCGTGCTGCCCCTGTGCAAATACACTTCAAAATATGTAAATACATCATAAATATACAGGTAATATATATATATTATAAACACAAGTTGTTGTTGGTGGTGGTCTGATGATAAAGACCGCCACTCTGGCATCATTCTGGCATGACTGGGTGCAACCTGGGAACCCAGGCTGCACCCTGGCATCATTCTGGGTTGACTGCGGGATCACTGGGGACACTCGGTTGGCTACCTGCCGCCATCTGACCAAGATGGCGGCTGGCGCAGCCGCCATTTTTCCAAAATGTAGGCCTGGCTGACCTCCATTTCGTCCAAGGTGGTGGCCAAGTTGGCCTCCATTTTGTCCAATGAGGTAGCCAAGCTGGCCTCCATTTTGTCCAAGGTGGTGGCGAGGCGGGCCTCATTTTGTACGGCATGGGAGCCGCGTGAGCGGCGACTTTTTTGAAAATGTTGGTCGCGCTCGCCCCCATTTTGTCCGGGACGGACTCCCCGCTGGCCTCCATTTGGTCCAAGCCCGGCTGCCGTACCTGCAGCCGTGCTGCCCCTGTGCAAATACACTTCAAAATATGTAAATACATCATAAATATACAGGTAATATATATATATTATAAACACAAGTTGTTGTTGGTGGTGGTCTGATGATAAAGACCGCCACTCTGGCATCATTCTGGCATGACTGGGTGCAACCTGGGAACCCAGGCTGCACCCTGGCATCATTCTGGGTTGACTGCGGGATCACTGGGGACACTCGGTTGGCTACCTGCCGCCATCTGACCAAGATGGCGGCTGGCGCAGCCGCCATTTTTCCAAAATGTAGGCCTGGCTGACCTCCATTTCGTCCAAGGTGGTGGCCAAGTTGGCCTCCATTTCGTCCAAGGTGGTGGCCAATTTGGCCTCCAATTTGTCCAATGAGGTAGCCAAGCTGGCCTCCATTTTGTCCAAGGTGGTGGCGAGGCGGGCCTCATTTTGTACGGCATGTGAGCCGCGTGAGCGGCGACTTTTTTGAAAATGTTGGTCGCGCTCGCCCCCATTTTGTCCGGGACGGACTCCCCGCTGGCCTCCATTTGGTCCAAGCCCGGCTGCCGTACCTGCAGCCGTGCTGCCCCTGTGCAAATACACTTCAAAATATGTAAATACATCATAAATATACAGGTAATATATATATATTATAAACACAAGTTGTTGTTGGTGGTGGTCTGATGATAAAGACCGCCACTCTGGCATCATTCTGGCATGACTGGGTGCAACCTGGGAACCCAGGCTGCACCCTGGCATCATTCTGGGTTGACTGCGGGATCACTGGGGACACTCGGTTGGCTACCTGCCGCCATCTGACCAAGATGGCGGCTGGCGCAGCCGCCATTTTTCCAAAATGTAGGCCTGGCTGACCTCCATTTCGTCCAAGGTGGTGGCCAAGTTGGCCTCCATTTCGTCCAAGGTGGTGGCCAATTTGGCCTCCAATTTGTCCAATGAGGTAGCCAAGCTGGCCTCCATTTTGTCCAAGGTGGTGGCGAGGCGGGCCTCATTTTGTACGGCATGTGAGCCGCGTGAGCGGCGACTTTTTTGAAAATGTTGGTCGCGCTCGCCCCCATTTTGTCCGGGACGGACTCCCCGCTGGCCTCCATTTGGTCCAAGCCCGGCTGCCGTACCTGCAGCCGTGCTGCCCCTGTGCAAATACACTTCAAAATATGTAAATACATCATAAATATACAGGTAATATATATATATTATAAACACAAGTTGTTGTTGGTGGTGGTCTGATGATAAAGACCGCCACTCTGGCATCATTCTGGCATGACTGGGTGCAACCTGGGAACCCAGGCTGCACCCTGGCATCATTCTGGGTTGACTGCGGGATCACTGGGGACACTCGGTTGGCTACCTGCCGCCATCTGACCAAGATGGCGGCTGGCGCAGCCGCCATTTTTCCAAAATGTAGGCCTGGCTGACCTCCATTTCGTCCAAGGTGGTGGCCAAGTTGGCCTCCATTTTGTCCAATGAGGTAGCCAAGCTGGCCTCCATTTTGTCCAAGGTGGTGGCGAGGCGGGCCTCATTTTGTACGGCATGGGAGCCGCGTGAGCGGCGACTTTTTTGAAAATGTTGGTCGCGCTCGCCCCCATTTTGTCCGGGACGGACTCCCCGCTGGCCTCCATTTGGTCCAAGCCCGGCTGCCGTACCTGCAGCCGTGCTGCCCCTGTGCAAATACACTTCAAAATATGTAAATACATCATAAATATACAGGTAATATATATATATTATAAACACAAGTTGTTGTTGGTGGTGGTCTGATGATAAAGACCGCCACTCTGGCATCATTCTGGCATGACTGGGTGCAACCTGGGAACCCAGGCTGCACCCTGGCATCATTCTGGGTTGACTGCGGGATCACTGGGGACACTCGGTTGGCTACCTGCCGCCATCTGACCAAGATGGCGGCTGGCGCAGCCGCCATTTTTCCAAAATGTAGGCCTGGCTGACCTCCATTTCGTCCAAGGTGGTGGCCAAGTTGGCCTCCATTTCGTCCAAGGTGGTGGCCAATTTGGCCTCCAATTTGTCCAATGAGGTAGCCAAGCTGGCCTCCATTTTGTCCAAGGTGGTGGCGAGGCGGGCCTCATTTTGTACGGCATGTGAGCCGCGTGAGCGGCGACTTTTTTGAAAATGTTGGTCGCGCTCGCCCCCATTTTGTCCGGGACGGACTCCCCGCTGGCCTCCATTTGGTCCAAGCCCGGCTGCCGTACCTGCAGCCGTGCTGCCCCTGTGCAAATACACTTCAAAATATGTAAATACATCATAAATATACAGGTAATATATATATATTATAAACACAAGTTGTTGTTGGTGGTGGTGGTGGTCTGATGATAAAGACCGCCACTCTGGCATCATTCTGGCATGACTGGGTGCAACCTGGGAACCCAGGCTGCACCCTGGCATCATTCTGGGTTGACTGCGGGATCACTGGGGACACTCGGTTGGCTACCTGCCGCCATCTGACCAAGATGGCGGCTGGCGCAGCCGCCATTTTTCCAAAATGTAGGCCTGGCTGACCTCCATTTCGTCCAAGGTGGTGGCCAAGTTGGCCTCCATTTCGTCCAAGGTGGTGGCCAATTTGGCCTCCAATTTGTCCAATGAGGTAGCCAAGCTGGCCTCCATTTTGTCCAAGGTGGTGGCGAGGCGGGCCTCATTTTGTACGGCATGTGAGCCGCGTGAGCGGCGACTTTTTTGAAAATGTTGGTCGCGCTCGCCCCCATTTTGTCCGGGACGGACTCCCCGCTGGCCTCCATTTGGTCCAAGCCCGGCTGCCGTACCTGCAGCCGTGCTGCCCCTGTGCAAATACACTTCAAAATATGTAAATACATCATAAATATACAGGTAATATATATATATTATAAACACAAGTTGTTGTTGGTGGTGGTCTGATGATAAAGACCGCCACTCTGGCATCATTCTGGCATGACTGGGTGCAACCTGGGAACCCAGGCTGCACCCTGGCATCATTCTGGGTTGACTGCGGGATCACTGGGGACACTCGGTTGGCTACCTGCCGCCATCTGACCAAGATGGCGGCTGGCGCAGCCGCCATTTTTCCAAAATGTAGGCCTGGCTGACCTCCATTTCGTCCAAGGTGGTGGCCAAGTTGGCCTCCATTTTGTCCAATGAGGTAGCCAAGCTGGCCTCCATTTTGTCCAAGGTGGTGGCGAGGCGGGCCTCATTTTGTACGGCATGGGAGCCGCGTGAGCGGCGACTTTTTTGAAAATGTTGGTCGCGCTCGCCCCCATTTTGTCCGGGACGGACTCCCCGCTGGCCTCCATTTGGTCCAAGCCCGGCTGCCGTACCTGCAGCCGTGCTGCCCCTGTGCAAATACACTTCAAAATATGTAAATACATCATAAATATACAGGTAATATATATATATTATAAACACAAGTTGTTGTTGGTGGTGGTCTGATGATAAAGACCGCCACTCTGGCATCATTCTGGCATGACTGGGTGCAACCTGGGAACCCAGGCTGCACCCTGGCATCATTCTGGGTTGACTGCGGGATCACTGGGGACACTCGGTTGGCTACCTGCCGCCATCTGACCAAGATGGCGGCTGGCGCAGCCGCCATTTTTCCAAAATGTAGGCCTGGCTGACCTCCATTTCGTCCAAGGTGGTGGCCAAGTTGGCCTCCATTTCGTCCAAGGTGGTGGCCAATTTGGCCTCCAATTTGTCCAATGAGGTAGCCAAGCTGGCCTCCATTTTGTCCAAGGTGGTGGCGAGGCGGGCCTCATTTTGTACGGCATGTGAGCCGCGTGAGCGGCGACTTTTTTGAAAATGTTGGTCGCGCTCGCCCCCATTTTGTCCGGGACGGACTCCCCGCTGGCCTCCATTTGGTCCAAGCCCGGCTGCCGTACCTGCAGCCGTGCTGCCCCTGTGCAAATACACTTCAAAATATGTAAATACATCATAAATATACAGGTAATATATATATATTATAAACACAAGTTGTTGTTGGTGGTGGTGGTGGTCTGATGATAAAGACCGCCACTCTGGCATCATTCTGGCATGACTGGGTGCAACCTGGGAACCCAGGCTGCACCCTGGCATCATTCTGGGTTGACTGCGGGATCACTGGGGACACTCGGTTGGCTACCTGCCGCCATCTGACCAAGATGGCGGCTGGCGCAGCCGCCATTTTTCCAAAATGTAGGCCTGGCTGACCTCCATTTCGTCCAAGGTGGTGGCCAAGTTGGCCTCCATTTCGTCCAAGGTGGTGGCCAATTTGGCCTCCAATTTGTCCAATGAGGTAGCCAAGCTGGCCTCCATTTTGTCCAAGGTGGTGGCGAGGCGGGCCTCATTTTGTACGGCATGTGAGCCGCGTGAGCGGCGACTTTTTTGAAAATGTTGGTCGCGCTCGCCCCCATTTTGTCCGGGACGGACTCCCCGCTGGCCTCCATTTGGTCCAAGCCCGGCTGCCGTACCTGCAGCCGTGCTGCCCCTGTGCAAATACACTTCAAAATATGTAAATACATCATAAATATACAGGTAATATATATATATTATAAACACAAGTTGTTGTTGGTGGTGGTCTGATGATAAAGACCGCCACTCTGGCATCATTCTGGCATGACTGGGTGCAACCTGGGAACCCAGGCTGCACCCTGGCATCATTCTGGGTTGACTGCGGGATCACTGGGGACACTCGGTTGGCTACCTGCCGCCATCTGACCAAGATGGCGGCTGGCGCAGCCGCCATTTTTCCAAAATGTAGGCCTGGCTGACCTCCATTTCGTCCAAGGTGGTGGCCAAGTTGGCCTCCATTTTGTCCAATGAGGTAGCCAAGCTGGCCTCCATTTTGTCCAAGGTGGTGGCGAGGCGGGCCTCATTTTGTACGGCATGGGAGCCGCGTGAGCGGCGACTTTTTTGAAAATGTTGGTCGCGCTCGCCCCCATTTTGTCCGGGACGGACTCCCCGCTGGCCTCCATTTGGTCCAAGCCCGGCTGCCGTACCTGCAGCCGTGCTGCCCCTGTGCAAATACACTTCAAAATATGTAAATACATCATAAATATACAGGTAATATATATATATTATAAACACAAGTTGTTGTTGGTGGTGGTCTGATGATAAAGACCGCCACTCTGGCATCATTCTGGCATGACTGGGTGCAACCTGGGAACCCAGGCTGCACCCTGGCATCATTCTGGGTTGACTGCGGGATCACTGGGGACACTCGGTTGGCTACCTGCCGCCATCTGACCAAGATGGCGGCTGGCGCAGCCGCCATTTTTCCAAAATGTAGGCCTGGCTGACCTCCATTTCGTCCAAGGTGGTGGCCAAGTTGGCCTCCATTTCGTCCAAGGTGGTGGCCAATTTGGCCTCCAATTTGTCCAATGAGGTAGCCAAGCTGGCCTCCATTTTGTCCAAGGTGGTGGCGAGGCGGGCCTCATTTTGTACGGCATGTGAGCCGCGTGAGCGGCGACTTTTTTGAAAATGTTGGTCGCGCTCGCCCCCATTTTGTCCGGGACGGACTCCCCGCTGGCCTCCATTTGGTCCAAGCCCGGCTGCCGTACCTGCAGCCGTGCTGCCCCTGTGCAAATACACTTCAAAATATGTAAATACATCATAAATATACAGGTAATATATATATATTATAAACACAAGTTGTTGTTGGTGGTGGTCTGATGATAAAGACCGCCACTCTGGCATCATTCTGGCATGACTGGGTGCAACCTGGGAACCCAGGCTGCACCCTGGCATCATTCTGGGTTGACTGCGGGATCACTGGGGACACTCGGTTGGCTACCTGCCGCCATCTGACCAAGATGGCGGCTGGCGCAGCCGCCATTTTTCCAAAATGTAGGCCTGGCTGACCTCCATTTCGTCCAAGGTGGTGGCCAAGTTGGCCTCCATTTCGTCCAAGGTGGTGGCCAATTTGGCCTCCAATTTGTCCAATGAGGTAGCCAAGCTGGCCTCCATTTTGTCCAAGGTGGTGGCGAGGCGGGCCTCATTTTGTACGGCATGTGAGCCGCGTGAGCGGCGACTTTTTTGAAAATGTTGGTCGCGCTCGCCCCCATTTTGTCCGGGACGGACTCCCCGCTGGCCTCCATTTGGTCCAAGCCCGGCTGCCGTACCTGCAGCCGTGCTGCCCCTGTGCAAATACACTTCAAAATATGTAAATACATCATAAATATACAGGTAATATATATATATTATAAACACAAGTTGTTGTTGGTGGTGGTCTGATGATAAAGACCGCCACTCTGGCATCATTCTGGCATGACTGGGTGCAACCTGGGAACCCAGGCTGCACCCTGGCATCATTCTGGGTTGACTGCGGGATCACTGGGGACACTCGGTTGGCTACCTGCCGCCATCTGACCAAGATGGCGGCTGGCGCAGCCGCCATTTTTCCAAAATGTAGGCCTGGCTGACCTCCATTTCGTCCAAGGTGGTGGCCAAGTTGGCCTCCATTTTGTCCAATGAGGTAGCCAAGCTGGCCTCCATTTTGTCCAAGGTGGTGGCGAGGCGGGCCTCATTTTGTACGGCATGGGAGCCGCGTGAGCGGCGACTTTTTTGAAAATGTTGGTCGCGCTCGCCCCCATTTTGTCCGGGACGGACTCCCCGCTGGCCTCCATTTGGTCCAAGCCCGGCTGCCGTACCTGCAGCCGTGCTGCCCCTGTGCAAATACACTTCAAAATATGTAAATACATCATAAATATACAGGTAATATATATATATTATAAACACAAGTTGTTGTTGGTGGTGGTCTGATGATAAAGACCGCCACTCTGGCATCATTCTGGCATGACTGGGTGCAACCTGGGAACCCAGGCTGCACCCTGGCATCATTCTGGGTTGACTGCGGGATCACTGGGGACACTCGGTTGGCTACCTGCCGCCATCTGACCAAGATGGCGGCTGGCGCAGCCGCCATTTTTCCAAAATGTAGGCCTGGCTGACCTCCATTTCGTCCAAGGTGGTGGCCAAGTTGGCCTCCATTTCGTCCAAGGTGGTGGCCAATTTGGCCTCCAATTTGTCCAATGAGGTAGCCAAGCTGGCCTCCATTTTGTCCAAGGTGGTGGCGAGGCGGGCCTCATTTTGTACGGCATGTGAGCCGCGTGAGCGGCGACTTTTTTGAAAATGTTGGTCGCGCTCGCCCCCATTTTGTCCGGGACGGACTCCCCGCTGGCCTCCATTTGGTCCAAGCCCGGCTGCCGTACCTGCAGCCGTGCTGCCCCTGTGCAAATACACTTCAAAATATGTAAATACATCATAAATATACAGGTAATATATATATATTATAAACACAAGTTGTTGTTGGTGGTGGTCTGATGATAAAGACCGCCACTCTGGCATCATTCTGGCATGACTGGGTGCAACCTGGGAACCCAGGCTGCACCCTGGCATCATTCTGGGTTGACTGCGGGATCACTGGGGACACTCGGTTGGCTACCTGCCGCCATCTGACCAAGATGGCGGCTGGCGCAGCCGCCATTTTTCCAAAATGTAGGCCTGGCTGACCTCCATTTCGTCCAAGGTGGTGGCCAAGTTGGCCTCCATTTCGTCCAAGGTGGTGGCCAATTTGGCCTCCAATTTGTCCAATGAGGTAGCCAAGCTGGCCTCCATTTTGTCCAAGGTGGTGGCGAGGCGGGCCTCATTTTGTACGGCATGTGAGCCGCGTGAGCGGCGACTTTTTTGAAAATGTTGGTCGCGCTCGCCCCCATTTTGTCCGGGACGGACTCCCCGCTGGCCTCCATTTGGTCCAAGCCCGGCTGCCGTACCTGCAGCCGTGCTGCCCCTGTGCAAATACACTTCAAAATATGTAAATACATCATAAATATACAGGTAATATATATATATTATAAACACAAGTTGTTGTTGGTGGTGGTCTGATGATAAAGACCGCCACTCTGGCATCATTCTGGCATGACTGGGTGCAACCTGGGAACCCAGGCTGCACCCTGGCATCATTCTGGGTTGACTGCGGGATCACTGGGGACACTCGGTTGGCTACCTGCCGCCATCTGACCAAGATGGCGGCTGGCGCAGCCGCCATTTTTCCAAAATGTAGGCCTGGCTGACCTCCATTTCGTCCAAGGTGGTGGCCAAGTTGGCCTCCATTTTGTCCAATGAGGTAGCCAAGCTGGCCTCCATTTTGTCCAAGGTGGTGGCGAGGCGGGCCTCATTTTGTACGGCATGGGAGCCGCGTGAGCGGCGACTTTTTTGAAAATGTTGGTCGCGCTCGCCCCCATTTTGTCCGGGACGGACTCCCCGCTGGCCTCCATTTGGTCCAAGCCCGGCTGCCGTACCTGCAGCCGTGCTGCCCCTGTGCAAATACACTTCAAAATATGTAAATACATCATAAATATACAGGTAATATATATATATTATAAACACAAGTTGTTGTTGGTGGTGGTCTGATGATAAAGACCGCCACTCTGGCATCATTCTGGCATGACTGGGTGCAACCTGGGAACCCAGGCTGCACCCTGGCATCATTCTGGGTTGACTGCGGGATCACTGGGGACACTCGGTTGGCTACCTGCCGCCATCTGACCAAGATGGCGGCTGGCGCAGCCGCCATTTTTCCAAAATGTAGGCCTGGCTGACCTCCATTTCGTCCAAGGTGGTGGCCAAGTTGGCCTCCATTTCGTCCAAGGTGGTGGCCAATTTGGCCTCCAATTTGTCCAATGAGGTAGCCAAGCTGGCCTCCATTTTGTCCAAGGTGGTGGCGAGGCGGGCCTCATTTTGTACGGCATGTGAGCCGCGTGAGCGGCGACTTTTTTGAAAATGTTGGTCGCGCTCGCCCCCATTTTGTCCGGGACGGACTCCCCGCTGGCCTCCATTTGGTCCAAGCCCGGCTGCCGTACCTGCAGCCGTGCTGCCCCTGTGCAAATACACTTCAAAATATGTAAATACATCATAAATATACAGGTAATATATATATATTATAAACACAAGTTGTTGTTGGTGGTGGTGGTGGTCTGATGATAAAGACCGCCACTCTGGCATCATTCTGGCATGACTGGGTGCAACCTGGGAACCCAGGCTGCACCCTGGCATCATTCTGGGTTGACTGCGGGATCACTGGGGACACTCGGTTGGCTACCTGCCGCCATCTGACCAAGATGGCGGCTGGCGCAGCCGCCATTTTTCCAAAATGTAGGCCTGGCTGACCTCCATTTCGTCCAAGGTGGTGGCCAAGTTGGCCTCCATTTCGTCCAAGGTGGTGGCCAATTTGGCCTCCAATTTGTCCAATGAGGTAGCCAAGCTGGCCTCCATTTTGTCCAAGGTGGTGGCGAGGCGGGCCTCATTTTGTACGGCATGGGAGCCGCGTGAGCGGCGACTTTTTTGAAAATGTTGGTCGCGCTCGCCCCCATTTTGTCCGGGACGGACTCCCCGCTGGCCTCCATTTGGTCCAAGCCCGGCTGCCGTACCTGCAGCCGTGCTGCCCCTGTGCAAATACACTTCAAAATATGTAAATACATCATAAATATACAGGTAATATATATATATTATAAACACAAGTTGTTGTTGGTGGTGGTCTGATGATAAAGACCGCCACTCTGGCATCATTCTGGCATGACTGGGTGCAACCTGGGAACCCAGGCTGCACCCTGGCATCATTCTGGGTTGACTGCGGGATCACTGGGGACACTCGGTTGGCTACCTGCCGCCATCTGACCAAGATGGCGGCTGGCGCAGCCGCCATTTTTCCAAAATGTAGGCCTGGCTGACCTCCATTTCGTCCAAGGTGGTGGCCAAGTTGGCCTCCATTTTGTCCAATGAGGTAGCCAAGCTGGCCTCCATTTTGTCCAAGGTGGTGGCGAGGCGGGCCTCATTTTGTACGGCATGGGAGCCGCGTGAGCGGCGACTTTTTTGAAAATGTTGGTCGCGCTCGCCCCCATTTTGTCCGGGACGGACTCCCCGCTGGCCTCCATTTGGTCCAAGCCCGGCTGCCGTACCTGCAGCCGTGCTGCCCCTGTGCAAATACACTTCAAAATATGTAAATACATCATAAATATACAGGTAATATATATATATTATAAACACAAGTTGTTGTTGGTGGTGGTCTGATGATAAAGACCGCCACTCTGGCATCATTCTGGCATGACTGGGTGCAACCTGGGAACCCAGGCTGCACCCTGGCATCATTCTGGGTTGACTGCGGGATCACTGGGGACACTCGGTTGGCTACCTGCCGCCATCTGACCAAGATGGCGGCTGGCGCAGCCGCCATTTTTCCAAAATGTAGGCCTGGCTGACCTCCATTTCGTCCAAGGTGGTGGCCAAGTTGGCCTCCATTTTGTCCAATGAGGTAGCCAAGCTGGCCTACATTTTATCCAAGGTGGTGGCGAGGCGGGCCTCATTTTGTACGGCAAGGGAGCCGCGAGAGCGGCGACTTTTTTGAAAATGTTGGTCGCGCTCGCCCCCATTTTGTCCGGGACGGACTCCCCGCTGGCCTCCATTTGGTCCAAGCCCGGCTGCCGTACCTGCAGCCGTGCTGCCCCTGTGCAAATACACTTCAAAATATGTAAATACATCATAAATATACAGGTAATATATATATATTATAAACACAAGTTGTTGTTGGTGGTGGTGGTGGTCTGATGATAAAGACCGCCACTCTGGCATCATTCTGGCATGACTGGGTGCAACCTGGGAACCCAGGCTGCACCCTGGCATCATTCTGGGTTGACTGCGGGATCACTGGGGACACTCGGTTGGCTACCTGCCGCCATCTGACCAAGATGGCGGCTGGCGCAGCCGCCATTTTTCCAAAATGTAGGCCTGGCTGACCTCCATTTCGTCCAAGGTGGTGGCCAAGTTGGCCTCCATTTTGTCCAATGAGGTAGCCAAGCTGGCCTCCATTTTGTCCAAGGTGGTGGCGAGGCGGGCCTCATTTTGTACGGCATGGGAGCCGCGTGAGCGGCGACTTTTTTGAAAATGTTGGTCGCGCTCGCCCCCATTTTGTCCGGGACGGACTCCCCGCTGGCCTCCATTTGGTCCAAGCCCGGCTGCCGTACCTGCAGCCGTGCTGCCCCTGTGCAAATACACTTCAAAATATGTAAATACATCATAAATATACAGGTAATATATATATATTATAAACACAAGTTGTTGTTGGTGGTGGTCTGATGATAAAGACCGCCACTCTGGCATCATTCTGGCATGACTGGGTGCAACCTGGGAACCCAGGCTGCACCCTGGCATCATTCTGGGTTGACTGCGGGATCACTGGGGACACTCGGTTGGCTACCTGCCGCCATCTGACCAAGATGGCGGCTGGCGCAGCCGCCATTTTTCCAAAATGTAGGCCTGGCTGACCTCCATTTCGTCCAAGGTGGTGGCCAAGTTGGCCTCCATTTTGTCCAATGAGGTAGCCAAGCTGGCCTACATTTTATCCAAGGTGGTGGCGAGGCGGGCCTCATTTTGTACGGCAAGGGAGCCGCGAGAGCGGCGACTTTTTTGAAAATGTTGGTCGCGCTCGCCCCCATTTTGTCCGGGACGGACTCCCCGCTGGCCTCCATTTGGTCCAAGCCCGGCTGCCGTACCTGCAGCCGTGCTGCCCCTGTGCAAATACACTTCAAAATATGTAAATACATCATAAATATACAGGTAATATATATATATTATAAACACAAGTTGTTGTTGGTGGTGGTCTGATGATAAAGACCGCCACTCTGGCATCATTCTGGCATGACTGGGTGCAACCTGGGAACCCAGGCTGCACCCTGGCATCATTCTGGGTTGACTGCGGGATCACTGGGGACACTCGGTTGGCTACCTGCCGCCATCTGACCAAGATGGCGGCTGGCGCAGCCGCCATTTTTCCAAAATGTAGGCCTGGCTGACCTCCATTTCGTCCAAGGTGGTGGCCAAGTTGGCCTCCATTTCGTCCAAGGTGGTGGCCAATTTGGCCTCCAATTTGTCCAATGAGGTAGCCAAGCTGGCCTCCATTTTGTCCAAGGTGGTGGCGAGGCGGGCCTCATTTTGTACGGCATGTGAGCCGCGTGAGCGGCGACTTTTTTGAAAATGTTGGTCGCGCTCGCCCCCATTTTGTCCGGGACGGACTCCCCGCTGGCCTCCATTTGGTCCAAGCCCGGCTGCCGTACCTGCAGCCGTGCTGCCCCTGTGCAAATACACTTCAAAATATGTAAATACATCATAAATATACAGGTAATATATATATATTATAAACACAAGTTGTTGTTGGTGGTGGTGGTGGTCTGATGATAAAGACCGCCACTCTGGCATCATTCTGGCATGACTGGGTGCAACCTGGGAACCCAGGCTGCACCCTGGCATCATTCTGGGTTGACTGCGGGATCACTGGGGACACTCGGTTGGCTACCTGCCGCCATCTGACCAAGATGGCGGCTGGCGCAGCCGCCATTTTTCCAAAATGTAGGCCTGGCTGACCTCCATTTCGTCCAAGGTGGTGGCCAAGTTGGCCTCCATTTCGTCCAAGGTGGTGGCCAATTTGGCCTCCAATTTGTCCAATGAGGTAGCCAAGCTGGCCTCCATTTTGTCCAAGGTGGTGGCGAGGCGGGCCTCATTTTGTACGGCATGGGAGCCGCGTGAGCGGCGACTTTTTTGAAAATGTTGGTCGCGCTCGCCCCCATTTTGTCCGGGACGGACTCCCCGCTGGCCTCCATTTGGTCCAAGCCCGGCTGCCGTACCTGCAGCCGTGCTGCCCCTGTGCAAATACACTTCAAAATATGTAAATACATCATAAATATACAGGTAATATATATATATTATAAACACAAGTTGTTGTTGGTGGTGGTCTGATGATAAAGACCGCCACTCTGGCATCATTCTGGCATGACTGGGTGCAACCTGGGAACCCAGGCTGCACCCTGGCATCATTCTGGGTTGACTGCGGGATCACTGGGGACACTCGGTTGGCTACCTGCCGCCATCTGACCAAGATGGCGGCTGGCGCAGCCGCCATTTTTCCAAAATGTAGGCCTGGCTGACCTCCATTTCGTCCAAGGTGGTGGCCAAGTTGGCCTCCATTTTGTCCAATGAGGTAGCCAAGCTGGCCTCCATTTTGTCCAAGGTGGTGGCGAGGCGGGCCTCATTTTGTACGGCATGGGAGCCGCGTGAGCGGCGACTTTTTTGAAAATGTTGGTCGCGCTCGCCCCCATTTTGTCCGGGACGGACTCCCCGCTGGCCTCCATTTGGTCCAAGCCCGGCTGCCGTACCTGCAGCCGTGCTGCCCCTGTGCAAATACACTTCAAAATATGTAAATACATCATAAATATACAGGTAATATATATATATTATAAACACAAGTTGTTGTTGGTGGTGGTCTGATGATAAAGACCGCCACTCTGGCATCATTCTGGCATGACTGGGTGCAACCTGGGAACCCAGGCTGCACCCTGGCATCATTCTGGGTTGACTGCGGGATCACTGGGGACACTCGGTTGGCTACCTGCCGCCATCTGACCAAGATGGCGGCTGGCGCAGCCGCCATTTTTCCAAAATGTAGGCCTGGCTGACCTCCATTTCGTCCAAGGTGGTGGCCAAGTTGGCCTCCATTTTGTCCAATGAGGTAGCCAAGCTGGCCTACATTTTATCCAAGGTGGTGGCGAGGCGGGCCTCATTTTGTACGGCAAGGGAGCCGCGAGAGCGGCGACTTTTTTGAAAATGTTGGTCGCGCTCGCCCCCATTTTGTCCGGGACGGACTCCCCGCTGGCCTCCATTTGGTCCAAGCCCGGCTGCCGTACCTGCAGCCGTGCTGCCCCTGTGCAAATACACTTCAAAATATGTAAATACATCATAAATATACAGGTAATATATATATATTATAAACACAAGTTGTTGTTGGTGGTGGTGGTGGTCTGATGATAAAGACCGCCACTCTGGCATCATTCTGGCATGACTGGGTGCAACCTGGGAACCCAGGCTGCACCCTGGCATCATTCTGGGTTGACTGCGGGATCACTGGGGACACTCGGTTGGCTACCTGCCGCCATCTGACCAAGATGGCGGCTGGCGCAGCCGCCATTTTTCCAAAATGTAGGCCTGGCTGACCTCCATTTCGTCCAAGGTGGTGGCCAAGTTGGCCTCCATTTTGTCCAATGAGGTAGCCAAGCTGGCCTCCATTTTGTCCAAGGTGGTGGCGAGGCGGGCCTCATTTTGTACGGCATGGGAGCCGCGTGAGCGGCGACTTTTTTGAAAATGTTGGTCGCGCTCGCCCCCATTTTGTCCGGGACGGACTCCCCGCTGGCCTCCATTTGGTCCAAGCCCGGCTGCCGTACCTGCAGCCGTGCTGCCCCTGTGCAAATACACTTCAAAATATGTAAATACATCATAAATATACAGGTAATATATATATATTATAAACACAAGTTGTTGTTGGTGGTGGTCTGATGATAAAGACCGCCACTCTGGCATCATTCTGGCATGACTGGGTGCAACCTGGGAACCCAGGCTGCACCCTGGCATCATTCTGGGTTGACTGCGGGATCACTGGGGACACTCGGTTGGCTACCTGCCGCCATCTGACCAAGATGGCGGCTGGCGCAGCCGCCATTTTTCCAAAATGTAGGCCTGGCTGACCTCCATTTCGTCCAAGGTGGTGGCCAAGTTGGCCTCCATTTTGTCCAATGAGGTAGCCAAGCTGGCCTACATTTTATCCAAGGTGGTGGCGAGGCGGGCCTCATTTTGTACGGCAAGGGAGCCGCGAGAGCGGCGACTTTTTTGAAAATGTTGGTCGCGCTCGCCCCCATTTTGTCCGGGACGGACTCCCCGCTGGCCTCCATTTGGTCCAAGCCCGGCTGCCGTACCTGCAGCCGTGCTGCCCCTGTGCAAATACACTTCAAAATATGTAAATACATCATAAATATACAGGTAATATATATATATTATAAACACAAGTTGTTGTTGGTGGTGGTGGTGGTCTGATGATAAAGACCGCCACTCTGGCATCATTCTGGCATGACTGGGTGCAACCTGGGAACCCAGGCTGCACCCTGGCATCATTCTGGGTTGACTGCGGGATCACTGGGGACACTCGGTTGGCTACCTGCCGCCATCTGACCAAGATGGCGGCTGGCGCAGCCGCCATTTTTCCAAAATGTAGGCCTGGCTGACCTCCATTTCGTCCAAGGTGGTGGCCAAGTTGGCCTCCATTTTGTCCAATGAGGTAGCCAAGCTGGCCTCCATTTTGTCCAAGGTGGTGGCGAGGCGGGCCTCATTTTGTACGGCATGGGAGCCGCGTGAGCGGCGACTTTTTTGAAAATGTTGGTCGCGCTCGCCCCCATTTTGTCCGGGACGGACTCCCCGCTGGCCTCCATTTGGTCCAAGCCCGGCTGCCGTACCTGCAGCCGTGCTGCCCCTGTGCAAATACACTTCAAAATATGTAAATACATCATAAATATACAGGTAATATATATATATTATAAACACAAGTTGTTGTTGGTGGTGGTCTGATGATAAAGACCGCCACTCTGGCATCATTCTGGCATGACTGGGTGCAACCTGGGAACCCAGGCTGCACCCTGGCATCATTCTGGGTTGACTGCGGGATCACTGGGGACACTCGGTTGGCTACCTGCCGCCATCTGACCAAGATGGCGGCTGGCGCAGCCGCCATTTTTCCAAAATGTAGGCCTGGCTGACCTCCATTTCGTCCAAGGTGGTGGCCAAGTTGGCCTCCATTTTGTCCAATGAGGTAGCCAAGCTGGCCTCCATTTTGTCCAAGGTGGTGGCGAGGCGGGCCTCATTTTGTACGGCATGGGAGCCGCGTGAGCGGCGACTTTTTTGAAAATGTTGGTCGCGCTCGCCCCCATTTTGTCCGGGACGGACTCCCCGCTGGCCTCCATTTGGTCCAAGCCCGGCTGCCGTACCTGCAGCCGTGCTGCCCCTGTGCAAATACACTTCAAAATATGTAAATACATCATAAATATACAGGTAATATATATATATTATAAACACAAGTTGTTGTTGGTGGTGGTCTGATGATAAAGACCGCCACTCTGGCATCATTCTGGCATGACTGGGTGCAACCTGGGAACCCAGGCTGCACCCTGGCATCATTCTGGGTTGACTGCGGGATCACTGGGGACACTCGGTTGGCTACCTGCCGCCATCTGACCAAGATGGCGGCTGGCGCAGCCGCCATTTTTCCAAAATGTAGGCCTGGCTGACCTCCATTTCGTCCAAGGTGGTGGCCAAGTTGGCCTCCATTTTGTCCAATGAGGTAGCCAAGCTGGCCTACATTTTATCCAAGGTGGTGGCGAGGCGGGCCTCATTTTGTACGGCAAGGGAGCCGCGAGAGCGGCGACTTTTTTGAAAATGTTGGTCGCGCTCGCCCCCATTTTGTCCGGGACGGACTCCCCGCTGGCCTCCATTTGGTCCAAGCCCGGCTGCCGTACCTGCAGCCGTGCTGCCCCTGTGCAAATACACTTCAAAATATGTAAATACATCATAAATATACAGGTAATATATATATATTATAAACACAAGTTGTTGTTGGTGGTGGTCTGATGATAAAGACCGCCACTCTGGCATCATTCTGGCATGACTGGGTGCAACCTGGGAACCCAGGCTGCACCCTGGCATCATTCTGGGTTGACTGCGGGATCACTGGGGACACTCGGTTGGCTACCTGCCGCCATCTGACCAAGATGGCGGCTGGCGCAGCCGCCATTTTTCCAAAATGTAGGCCTGGCTGACCTCCATTTCGTCCAAGGTGGTGGCCAAGTTGGCCTCCATTTTGTCCAATGAGGTAGCCAAGCTGGCCTCCATTTTGTCCAAGGTGGTGGCGAGGCGGGCCTCATTTTGTACGGCATGGGAGCCGCGTGAGCGGCGACTTTTTTGAAAATGTTGGTCGCGCTCGCCCCCATTTTGTCCGGGACGGACTCCCCGCTGGCCTCCATTTGGTCCAAGCCCGGCTGCCGTACCTGCAGCCGTGCTGCCCCTGTGCAAATACACTTCAAAATATGTAAATACATCATAAATATACAGGTAATATATATATATTATAAACACAAGTTGTTGTTGGTGGTGGTCTGATGATAAAGACCGCCACTCTGGCATCATTCTGGCATGACTGGGTGCAACCTGGGAACCCAGGCTGCACCCTGGCATCATTCTGGGTTGACTGCGGGATCACTGGGGACACTCGGTTGGCTACCTGCCGCCATCTGACCAAGATGGCGGCTGGCGCAGCCGCCATTTTTCCAAAATGTAGGCCTGGCTGACCTCCATTTCGTCCAAGGTGGTGGCCAAGTTGGCCTCCATTTTGTCCAATGAGGTAGCCAAGCTGGCCTACATTTTATCCAAGGTGGTGGCGAGGCGGGCCTCATTTTGTACGGCAAGGGAGCCGCGAGAGCGGCGACTTTTTTGAAAATGTTGGTCGCGCTCGCCCCCATTTTGTCCGGGACGGACTCCCCGCTGGCCTCCATTTGGTCCAAGCCCGGCTGCCGTACCTGCAGCCGTGCTGCCCCTGTGCAAATACACTTCAAAATATGTAAATACATCATAAATATACAGGTAATATATATATATTATAAACACAAGTTGTTGTTGGTGGTGGTGGTGGTCTGATGATAAAGACCGCCACTCTGGCATCATTCTGGCATGACTGGGTGCAACCTGGGAACCCAGGCTGCACCCTGGCATCATTCTGGGTTGACTGCGGGATCACTGGGGACACTCGGTTGGCTACCTGCCGCCATCTGACCAAGATGGCGGCTGGCGCAGCCGCCATTTTTCCAAAATGTAGGCCTGGCTGTCCTCCATTTCGTCCAAGGTGGTGGCCAAGTTGGCCTCCATTTTGTCCAAGGTGGTGGCGAGGCGGGCCTCATTTTGTACGGCATGGGAGCCGCGTGAGCGGCGACTTTTTTGAAAATGTTGGTCGCGCTCGCCCCCATTTTGTCCGGGACGGACTCCCCGCTGGCCTCCATTTGGTCCAAGCCCGGCTGCCGTACCTGCAGCCGTGCTGCCCCTGTGCAAATACACTTCAAAATATGTAAATACATCATAAATATACAGGTAATATATATATATTATAAACACAAGTTGTTGTTGGTGGTGGTCTGATGATAAAGACCGCCACTCTGGCATCATTCTGGCATGACTGGGTGCAACCTGGGAACCCAGGCTGCACCCTGGCATCATTCTGGGTTGACTGCGGGATCACTGGGGACACTCGGTTGGCTACCTGCCGCCATCTGACCAAGATGGCGGCTGGCGCAGCCGCCATTTTTCCAAAATGTAGGCCTGGCTGACCTCCATTTCGTCCAAGGTGGTGGCCAAGTTGGCCTCCATTTTGTCCAATGAGGTAGCCAAGCTGGCCTCCATTTTATCCAAGGTGGTGGCGAGGCGGGCCTCATTTTGTACGGCAAGGGAGCCGCGAGAGCGGCGACTTTTTTGAAAATGTTGGTCGCGCTCGCCCCCATTTTGTCCGGGACGGACTCCCCGCTGGCCTCCATTTGGTCCAAGCCCGGCTGCCGTACCTGCAGCCGTGCTGCCCCTGTGCAAATACACTTCAAAATATGTAAATACATCATAAATATACAGGTAATATATATATATTATAAACACAAGTTGTTGTTGGTGGTGGTCTGATGATAAAGACCGCCACTCTGGCATCATTCTGGCATGACTGGGTGCAACCTGGGAACCCAGGCTGCACCCTGGCATCATTCTGGGTTGACTGCGGGATCACTGGGGACACTCGGTTGGCTACCTGCCGCCATCTGACCAAGATGGCGGCTGGCGCAGCCGCCATTTTTCCAAAATGTAGGCCTGGCTGACCTCCATTTCGTCCAAGGTGGTGGCCAAGTTGGCCTCCATTTTGTCCAATGAGGTAGCCAAGCTGGCCTACATTTTATCCAAGGTGGTGGCGAGGCGGGCCTCATTTTGTACGGCAAGGGAGCCGCGAGAGCGGCGACTTTTTTGAAAATGTTGGTCGCGCTCGCCCCCATTTTGTCCGGGACGGACTCCCCGCTGGCCTCCATTTGGTCCAAGCCCGGCTGCCGTACCTGCAGCCGTGCTGCCCCTGTGCAAATACACTTCAAAATATGTAAATACATCATAAATATACAGGTAATATATATATATTATAAACACAAGTTGTTGTTGGTGGTGGTGGTGGTCTGATGATAAAGACCGCCACTCTGGCATCATTCTGGCATGACTGGGTGCAACCTGGGAACCCAGGCTGCACCCTGGCATCATTCTGGGTTGACTGCGGGATCACTGGGGACACTCGGTTGGCTACCTGCCGCCATCTGACCAAGATGGCGGCTGGCGCAGCCGCCATTTTTCCAAAATGTAGGCCTGGCTGACCTCCATTTCGTCCAAGGTGGTGGCCAAGTTGGCCTCCATTTTGTCCAATGAGGTAGCCAAGCTGGCCTCCATTTTGTCCAAGGTGGTGGCGAGGCGGGCCTCATTTTGTACGGCATGGGAGCCGCGTGAGCGGCGACTTTTTTGAAAATGTTGGTCGCGCTCGCCCCCATTTTGTCCGGGACGGACTCCCCGCTGGCCTCCATTTGGTCCAAGCCCGGCTGCCGTACCTGCAGCCGTGCTGCCCCTGTGCAAATACACTTCAAAATATGTAAATACATCATAAATATACAGGTAATATATATATATTATAAACACAAGTTGTTGTTGGTGGTGGTCTGATGATAAAGACCGCCACTCTGGCATCATTCTGGCATGACTGGGTGCAACCTGGGAACCCAGGCTGCACCCTGGCATCATTCTGGGTTGACTGCGGGATCACTGGGGACACTCGGTTGGCTACCTGCCGCCATCTGACCAAGATGGCGGCTGGCGCAGCCGCCATTTTTCCAAAATGTAGGCCTGGCTGACCTCCATTTCGTCCAAGGTGGTGGCCAAGTTGGCCTCCATTTTGTCCAATGAGGTAGCCAAGCTGGCCTCCATTTTGTCCAAGGTGGTGGCGAGGCGGGCCTCATTTTGTACGGCATGGGAGCCGCGTGAGCGGCGACTTTTTTGAAAATGTTGGTCGCGCTCGCCCCCATTTTGTCCGGGACGGACTCCCCGCTGGCCTCCATTTGGTCCAAGCCCGGCTGCCGTACCTGCAGCCGTGCTGCCCCTGTGCAAATACACTTCAAAATATGTAAATACATCATAAATATACAGGTAATATATATATATTATAAACACAAGTTGTTGTTGGTGGTGGTGGTGGTCTGATGATAAAGACCGCCACTCTGGCATCATTCTGGCATGACTGGGTGCAACCTGGGAACCCAGGCTGCACCCTGGCATCATTCTGGGTTGACTGCGGGATCACTGGGGACACTCGGTTGGCTACCTGCCGCCATCTGACCAAGATGGCGGCTGGCGCAGCCGCCATTTTTCCAAAATGTAGGCCTGGCTGTCCTCCATTTCGTCCAAGGTGGTGGCCAAGTTGGCCTCCATTTTGTCCAAGGTGGTGGCGAGGCGGGCCTCATTTTGTACGGCATGGGAGCCGCGTGAGCGGCGACTTTTTTGAAAATGTTGGTCGCGCTCGCCCCCATTTTGTCCGGGACGGACTCCCCGCTGGCCTCCATTTGGTCCAAGCCCGGCTGCCGTACCTGCAGCCGTGCTGCCCCTGTGCAAATACACTTCAAAATATGTAAATACATCATAAATATACAGGTAATATATATATATTATAAACACAAGTTGTTGTTGGTGGTGGTCTGATGATAAAGACCGCCACTCTGGCATCATTCTGGCATGACTGGGTGCAACCTGGGAACCCAGGCTGCACCCTGGCATCATTCTGGGTTGACTGCGGGATCACTGGGGACACTCGGTTGGCTACCTGCCGCCATCTGACCAAGATGGCGGCTGGCGCAGCCGCCATTTTTCCAAAATGTAGGCCTGGCTGACCTCCATTTCGTCCAAGGTGGTGGCCAAGTTGGCCTCCATTTTGTCCAATGAGGTAGCCAAGCTGGCCTCCATTTTATCCAAGGTGGTGGCGAGGCGGGCCTCATTTTGTACGGCAAGGGAGCCGCGAGAGCGGCGACTTTTTTGAAAATGTTGGTCGCGCTCGCCCCCATTTTGTCCGGGACGGACTCCCCGCTGGCCTCCATTTGGTCCAAGCCCGGCTGCCGTACCTGCAGCCGTGCTGCCCCTGTGCAAATACACTTCAAAATATGTAAATACATCATAAATATACAGGTAATATATATATATTATAAACACAAGTTGTTGTTGGTGGTGGTCTGATGATAAAGACCGCCACTCTGGCATCATTCTGGCATGACTGGGTGCAACCTGGGAACCCAGGCTGCACCCTGGCATCATTCTGGGTTGACTGCGGGATCACTGGGGACACTCGGTTGGCTACCTGCCGCCATCTGACCAAGATGGCGGCTGGCGCAGCCGCCATTTTTCCAAAATGTAGGCCTGGCTGTCCTCCATTTCGTCCAAGGTGGTGGCCAAGTTGGCCTCCATTTTGTCCAATGAGGTAGCCAAGCTGGCCTCCATTTTATCCAAGGTGGTGGCGAGGCGGGCCTCATTTTGTACGGCAAGGGAGCCGCGAGAGCGGCGACTTTTTTGAAAATGTTGGTCGCGCTCGCCCCCATTTTGTCCGGGACGGACTCCCCGCTGGCCTCCATTTGGTCCAAGCCCGGCTGCCGTACCTGCAGCCGTGCTGCCCCTGTGCAAATACACTTCAAAATATGTAAATACATCATAAATATACAGGTAATATATATATATTATAAACACAAGTTGTTGTTGGTGGTGGTGGTGGTCTGATGATAAAGACCGCCACTCTGGCATCATTCTGGCATGACTGGGTGCAACCTGGGAACCCAGGCTGCACCCTGGCATCATTCTGGGTTGACTGCGGGATCACTGGGGACACTCGGTTGGCTACCTGCCGCCATCTGACCAAGATGGCGGCTGGCGCAGCCGCCATTTTTCCAAAATGTAGGCCTGGCTGACCTCCATTTCGTCCAAGGTGGTGGCCAAGTTGGCCTCCATTTTGTCCAATGAGGTAGCCAAGCTGGCCTCCATTTTGTCCAAGGTGGTGGCGAGGCGGGCCTCATTTTGTACGGCATGGGAGCCGCGTGAGCGGCGACTTTTTTGAAAATGTTGGTCGCGCTCGCCCCCATTTTGTCCGGGACGGACTCCCCGCTGGCCTCCATTTGGTCCAAGCCCGGCTGCCGTACCTGCAGCCGTGCTGCCCCTGTGCAAATACACTTCAAAATATGTAAATACATCATAAATATACAGGTAATATATATATATTATAAACACAAGTTGTTGTTGGTGGTGGTCTGATGATAAAGACCGCCACTCTGGCATCATTCTGGCATGACTGGGTGCAACCTGGGAACCCAGGCTGCACCCTGGCATCATTCTGGGTTGACTGCGGGATCACTGGGGACACTCGGTTGGCTACCTGCCGCCATCTGACCAAGATGGCGGCTGGCGCAGCCGCCATTTTTCCAAAATGTAGGCCTGGCTGACCTCCATTTCGTCCAAGGTGGTGGCCAAGTTGGCCTCCATTTTGTCCAATGAGGTAGCCAAGCTGGCCTCCATTTTGTCCAAGGTGGTGGCGAGGCGGGCCTCATTTTGTACGGCATGGGAGCCGCGTGAGCGGCGACTTTTTTGAAAATGTTGGTCGCGCTCGCCCCCATTTTGTCCGGGACGGACTCCCCGCTGGCCTCCATTTGGTCCAAGCCCGGCTGCCGTACCTGCAGCCGTGCTGCCCCTGTGCAAATACACTTCAAAATATGTAAATACATCATAAATATACAGGTAATATATATATATTATAAACACAAGTTGTTGTTGGTGGTGGTGGTGGTCTGATGATAAAGACCGCCACTCTGGCATCATTCTGGCATGACTGGGTGCAACCTGGGAACCCAGGCTGCACCCTGGCATCATTCTGGGTTGACTGCGGGATCACTGGGGACACTCGGTTGGCTACCTGCCGCCATCTGACCAAGATGGCGGCTGGCGCAGCCGCCATTTTTCCAAAATGTAGGCCTGGCTGTCCTCCATTTCGTCCAAGGTGGTGGCCAAGTTGGCCTCCATTTTGTCCAAGGTGGTGGCGAGGCGGGCCTCATTTTGTACGGCATGGGAGCCGCGTGAGCGGCGACTTTTTTGAAAATGTTGGTCGCGCTCGCCCCCATTTTGTCCGGGACGGACTCCCCGCTGGCCTCCATTTGGTCCAAGCCCGGCTGCCGTACCTGCAGCCGTGCTGCCCCTGTGCAAATACACTTCAAAATATGTAAATACATCATAAATATACAGGTAATATATATATATTATAAACACAAGTTGTTGTTGGTGGTGGTCTGATGATAAAGACCGCCACTCTGGCATCATTCTGGCATGACTGGGTGCAACCTGGGAACCCAGGCTGCACCCTGGCATCATTCTGGGTTGACTGCGGGATCACTGGGGACACTCGGTTGGCTACCTGCCGCCATCTGACCAAGATGGCGGCTGGCGCAGCCGCCATTTTTCCAAAATGTAGGCCTGGCTGACCTCCATTTCGTCCAAGGTGGTGGCCAAGTTGGCCTCCATTTTGTCCAATGAGGTAGCCAAGCTGGCCTCCATTTTATCCAAGGTGGTGGCGAGGCGGGCCTCATTTTGTACGGCAAGGGAGCCGCGAGAGCGGCGACTTTTTTGAAAATGTTGGTCGCGCTCGCCCCCATTTTGTCCGGGACGGACTCCCCGCTGGCCTCCATTTGGTCCAAGCCCGGCTGCCGTACCTGCAGCCGTGCTGCCCCTGTGCAAATACACTTCAAAATATGTAAATACATCATAAATATACAGGTAATATATATATATTATAAACACAAGTTGTTGTTGGTGGTGGTCTGATGATAAAGACCGCCACTCTGGCATCATTCTGGCATGACTGGGTGCAACCTGGGAACCCAGGCTGCACCCTGGCATCATTCTGGGTTGACTGCGGGATCACTGGGGACACTCGGTTGGCTACCTGCCGCCATCTGACCAAGATGGCGGCTGGCGCAGCCGCCATTTTTCCAAAATGTAGGCCTGGCTGTCCTCCATTTCGTCCAAGGTGGTGGCCAAGTTGGCCTCCATTTTGTCCAATGAGGTAGCCAAGCTGGCCTCCATTTTATCCAAGGTGGTGGCGAGGCGGGCCTCATTTTGTACGGCAAGGGAGCCGCGAGAGCGGCGACTTTTTTGAAAATGTTGGTCGCGCTCGCCCCCATTTTGTCCGGGACGGACTCCCCGCTGGCCTCCATTTGGTCCAAGCCCGGCTGCCGTACCTGCAGCCGTGCTGCCCCTGTGCAAATACACTTCAAAATATGTAAATACATCATAAATATACAGGTAATATATATATATTATAAACACAAGTTGTTGTTGGTGGTGGTGGTGGTCTGATGATAAAGACCGCCACTCTGGCATCATTCTGGCATGACTGGGTGCAACCTGGGAACCCAGGCTGCACCCTGGCATCATTCTGGGTTGACTGCGGGATCACTGGGGACACTCGGTTGGCTACCTGCCGCCATCTGACCAAGATGGCGGCTGGCGCAGCCGCCATTTTTCCAAAATGTAGGCCTGGCTGACCTCCATTTCGTCCAAGGTGGTGGCCAAGTTGGCCTCCATTTTGTCCAATGAGGTAGCCAAGCTGGCCTCCATTTTATCCAAGGTGGTGGCGAGGCGGGCCTCATTTTGTACGGCAAGGGAGCCGCGAGAGCGGCGACTTTTTTGAAAATGTTGGTCGCGCTCGCCCCCATTTTGTCCGGGACGGACTCCCCGCTGGCCTCCATTTGGTCCAAGCCCGGCTGCCGTACCTGCAGCCATGCTGCCCCTGTGCAAATACACTTCAAAATATGTAAATACATCATAAATATACAGGTAATATATATATATTATAAACACAAGTTGTTGTTGGTGGTGGTCTGATGATAAAGACCGCCACTCTGGCATCATTCTGGCATGACTGGGTGCAACCTGGGAACCCAGGCTGCACCCTGGCATCATTCTGGGTTGACTGCGGGATCACTGGGGACACTCGGTTGGCTACCTGCCGCCATCTGACCAAGATGGCGGCTGGCGCAGCCGCCATTTTTCCAAAATGTAGGCCTGGCTGACCTCCATTTCGTCCAAGGTGGTGGCCAAGTTGGCCTCCATTTCGTCCAAGGTGGTGGCCAATTTGGCCTCCAATTTGTCCAATGAGGTAGCCAAGCTGGCCTCCATTTTGTCCAAGGTGGTGGCGAGGCGGGCCTCATTTTGTACGGCATGGGAGCCGCGTGAGCGGCGACTTTTTTGAAAATGTTGGTCGCGCTCGCCCCCATTTTGTCCGGGACGGACTCCCCGCTGGCCTCCATTTGGTCCAAGCCCGGCTGCCGTACCTGCAGCCGTGCTGCCCCTGTGCAAATACACTTCAAAATATGTAAATACATCATAAATATACAGGTAATATATATATATTATAAACACAAGTTGTTGTTGGTGGTGGTCTGATGATAAAGACCGCCACTCTGGCATCATTCTGGCATGACTGGGTGCAACCTGGGAACCCAGGCTGCACCCTGGCATCATTCTGGGTTGACTGCGGGATCACTGGGGACACTCGGTTGGCTACCTGCCGCCATCTGACCAAGATGGCGGCTGGCGCAGCCGCCATTTTTCCAAAATGTAGGCCTGGCTGACCTCCATTTCGTCCAAGGTGGTGGCCAAGTTGGCCTCCATTTTGTCCAATGAGGTAGCCAAGCTGGCCTCCATTTTGTCCAAGGTGGTGGCGAGGCGGGCCTCATTTTGTACGGCATGGGAGCCGCGTGAGCGGCGACTTTTTTGAAAATGTTGGTCGCGCTCGCCCCCATTTTGTCCGGGACGGACTCCCCGCTGGCCTCCATTTGGTCCAAGCCCGGCTGCCGTACCTGCAGCCGTGCTGCCCCTGTGCAAATACACTTCAAAATATGTAAATACATCATAAATATACAGGTAATATATATATATTATAAACACAAGTTGTTGTTGGTGGTGGTCTGATGATAAAGACCGCCACTCTGGCATCATTCTGGCATGACTGGGTGCAACCTGGGAACCCAGGCTGCACCCTGGCATCATTCTGGGTTGACTGCGGGATCACTGGGGACACTCGGTTGGCTACCTGCCGCCATCTGACCAAGATGGCGGCTGGCGCAGCCGCCATTTTTCCAAAATGTAGGCCTGGCTGACCTCCATTTCGTCCAAGGTGGTGGCCAAGTTGGCCTCCATTTTGTCCAATGAGGTAGCCAAGCTGGCCTCCATTTTGTCCAAGGTGGTGGCGAGGCGGGCCTCATTTTGTACGGCATGGGAGCCGCGTGAGCGGCGACTTTTTTGAAAATGTTGGTCGCGCTCGCCCCCATTTTGTCCGGGACGGACTCCCCGCTGGCCTCCATTTGGTCCAAGCCCGGCTGCCGTACCTGCAGCCGTGCTGCCCCTGTGCAAATACACTTCAAAATATGTAAATACATCATAAATATACAGGTAATATATATATATTATAAACACAAGTTGTTGTTGGTGGTGGTCTGATGATAAAGACCGCCACTCTGGCATCATTCTGGCATGACTGGGTGCAACCTGGGAACCCAGGCTGCACCCTGGCATCATTCTGGGTTGACTGCGGGATCACTGGGGACACTCGGTTGGCTACCTGCCGCCATCTGACCAAGATGGCGGCTGGCGCAGCCGCCATTTTTCCAAAATGTAGGCCTGGCTGACCTCCATTTCGTCCAAGGTGGTGGCCAAGTTGGCCTCCATTTTGTCCAATGAGGTAGCCAAGCTGGCCTACATTTTATCCAAGGTGGTGGCGAGGCGGGCCTCATTTTGTACGGCAAGGGAGCCGCGAGAGCGGCGACTTTTTTGAAAATGTTGGTCGCGCTCGCCCCCATTTTGTCCGGGACGGACTCCCCGCTGGCCTCCATTTGGTCCAAGCCCGGCTGCCGTACCTGCAGCCGTGCTGCCCCTGTGCAAATACACTTCAAAATATGTAAATACATCATAAATATACAGGTAATATATATATATTATAAACACAAGTTGTTGTTGGTGGTGGTGGTGGTCTGATGATAAAGACCGCCACTCTGGCATCATTCTGGCATGACTGGGTGCAACCTGGGAACCCAGGCTGCACCCTGGCATCATTCTGGGTTGACTGCGGGATCACTGGGGACACTCGGTTGGCTACCTGCCGCCATCTGACTAAGATGGCGGCTGGCGCAGCCGCCATTTTTCCAAAATGTAGGCCTGGCTGACCTCCATTTCGTCCAAGGTGGTGGCCAAGTTGGCCTCCATTTTGTCCAATGAGGTAGCCAAGCTGGCCTCCATTTTGTCCAAGGTGGTGGCGAGGCGGGCCTCATTTTGTACGGCATGTGAGCCGCGTGAGCGGCGACTTTTTTGAAAATGTTGGTCGCGCTCGCCCCCATTTTGTCCGGGACGGACTCCCCGCTGGCCTCCATTTGGTCCAAGCCCGGCTGCCGTACCTGCAGCCGTGCTGCCCCTGTGCAAATACACTTCAAAATATGTAAATACATCATAAATATACAGGTAATATATATATATTATAAACACAAGTTGTTGTTGGTGGTGGTCTGATGATAAAGACCGCCACTCTGGCATCATTCTGGCATGACTGGGTGCAACCTGGGAACCCAGGCTGCACCCTGGCATCATTCTGGGTTGACTGCGGGATCACTGGGGACACTCGGTTGGCTACCTGCCGCCATCTGACCAAGATGGCGGCTGGCGCAGCCGCCATTTTTCCAAAATGTAGGCCTGGCTGACCTCCATTTCGTCCAAGGTGGTGGCCAAGTTGGCCTCCATTTTGTCCAATGAGGTAGCCAAGCTGGCCTCCATTTTGTCCAAGGTGGTGGCGAGGCGGGCCTCATTTTGTACGGCATGGGAGCCGCGTGAGCGGCGACTTTTTTGAAAATGTTGGTCGCGCTCGCCCCCATTTTGTCCGGGACGGACTCCCCGCTGGCCTCCATTTGGTCCAAGCCCGGCTGCCGTACCTGCAGCCGTGCTGCCCCTGTGCAAATACACTTCAAAATATGTAAATACATCATAAATATACAGGTAATATATATATATTATAAACACAAGTTGTTGTTGGTGGTGGTCTGATGATAAAGACCGCCACTCTGGCATCATTCTGGCATGACTGGGTGCAACCTGGGAACCCAGGCTGCACCCTGGCATCATTCTGGGTTGACTGCGGGATCACTGGGGACACTCGGTTGGCTACCTGCCGCCATCTGACCAAGATGGCGGCTGGCGCAGCCGCCATTTTTCCAAAATGTAGGCCTGGCTGACCTCCATTTCGTCCAAGGTGGTGGCCAAGTTGGCCTCCATTTTGTCCAATGAGGTAGCCAAGCTGGCCTCCATTTTGTCCAAGGTGGTGGCGAGGCGGGCCTCATTTTGTACGGCATGGGAGCCGCGTGAGCGGCGACTTTTTTGAAAATGTTGGTCGCGCTCGCCCCCATTTTGTCCGGGACGGACTCCCCGCTGGCCTCCATTTGGTCCAAGCCCGGCTGCCGTACCTGCAGCCGTGCTGCCCCTGTGCAAATACACTTCAAAATATGTAAATACATCATAAATATACAGGTAATATATATATATTATAAACACAAGTTGTTGTTGGTGGTGGTCTGATGATAAAGACCGCCACTCTGGCATCATTCTGGCATGACTGGGTGCAACCTGGGAACCCAGGCTGCACCCTGGCATCATTCTGGGTTGACTGCGGGATCACTGGGGACACTCGGTTGGCTACCTGCCGCCATCTGACCAAGATGGCGGCTGGCGCAGCCGCCATTTTTCCAAAATGTAGGCCTGGCTGACCTCCATTTCGTCCAAGGTGGTGGCCAAGTTGGCCTCCATTTTGTCCAATGAGGTAGCCAAGCTGGCCTACATTTTATCCAAGGTGGTGGCGAGGCGGGCCTCATTTTGTACGGCAAGGGAGCCGCGAGAGCGGCGACTTTTTTGAAAATGTTGGTCGCGCTCGCCCCCATTTTGTCCGGGACGGACTCCCCGCTGGCCTCCATTTGGTCCAAGCCCGGCTGCCGTACCTGCAGCCGTGCTGCCCCTGTGCAAATACACTTCAAAATATGTAAATACATCATAAATATACAGGTAATATATATATATTATAAACACAAGTTGTTGTTGGTGGTGGTGGTGGTCTGATGATAAAGACCGCCACTCTGGCATCATTCTGGCATGACTGGGTGCAACCTGGGAACCCAGGCTGCACCCTGGCATCATTCTGGGTTGACTGCGGGATCACTGGGGACACTCGGTTGGCTACCTGCCGCCATCTGACCAAGATGGCGGCTGGCGCAGCCGCCATTTTTCCAAAATGTAGGCCTGGCTGACCTCCATTTCGTCCAAGGTGGTGGCCAAGTTGGCCTCCATTTTGTCCAATGAGGTAGCCAAGCTGGCCTCCATTTTGTCCAAGGTGGTGGCGAGGCGGGCCTCATTTTGTACGGCATGGGAGCCGCGTGAGCGGCGACTTTTTTGAAAATGTTGGTCGCGCTCGCCCCCATTTTGTCCGGGACGGACTCCCCGCTGGCCTCCATTTGGTCCAAGCCCGGCTGCCGTACCTGCAGCCGTGCTGCCCCTGTGCAAATACACTTCAAAATATGTAAATACATCATAAATATACAGGTAATATATATATATTATAAACACAAGTTGTTGTTGGTGGTGGTCTGATGATAAAGACCGCCACTCTGGCATCATTCTGGCATGACTGGGTGCAACCTGGGAACCCAGGCTGCACCCTGGCATCATTCTGGGTTGACTGCGGGATCACTGGGGACACTCGGTTGGCTACCTGCCGCCATCTGACCAAGATGGCGGCTGGCGCAGCCGCCATTTTTCCAAAATGTAGGCCTGGCTGACCTCCATTTCGTCCAAGGTGGTGGCCAAGTTGGCCTCCATTTTGTCCAATGAGGTAGCCAAGCTGGCCTACATTTTATCCAAGGTGGTGGCGAGGCGGGCCTCATTTTGTACGGCAAGGGAGCCGCGAGAGCGGCGACTTTTTTGAAAATGTTGGTCGCGCTCGCCCCCATTTTGTCCGGGACGGACTCCCCGCTGGCCTCCATTTGGTCCAAGCCCGGCTGCCGTACCTGCAGCCGTGCTGCCCCTGTGCAAATACACTTCAAAATATGTAAATACATCATAAATATACAGGTAATATATATATATTATAAACACAAGTTGTTGTTGGTGGTGGTGGTGGTCTGATGATAAAGACCGCCACTCTGGCATCATTCTGGCATGACTGGGTGCAACCTGGGAACCCAGGCTGCACCCTGGCATCATTCTGGGTTGACTGCGGGATCACTGGGGACACTCGGTTGGCTACCTGCCGCCATCTGACCAAGATGGCGGCTGGCGCAGCCGCCATTTTTCCAAAATGTAGGCCTGGCTGACCTCCATTTCGTCCAAGGTGGTGGCCAAGTTGGCCTCCATTTTGTCCAATGAGGTAGCCAAGCTGGCCTCCATTTTGTCCAAGGTGGTGGCGAGGCGGGCCTCATTTTGTACGGCATGGGAGCCGCGTGAGCGGCGACTTTTTTGAAAATGTTGGTCGCGCTCGCCCCCATTTTGTCCGGGACGGACTCCCCGCTGGCCTCCATTTGGTCCAAGCCCGGCTGCCGTACCTGCAGCCGTGCTGCCCCTGTGCAAATACACTTCAAAATATGTAAATACATCATAAATATACAGGTAATATATATATATTATAAACACAAGTTGTTGTTGGTGGTGGTCTGATGATAAAGACCGCCACTCTGGCATCATTCTGGCATGACTGGGTGCAACCTGGGAACCCAGGCTGCACCCTGGCATCATTCTGGGTTGACTGCGGGATCACTGGGGACACTCGGTTGGCTACCTGCCGCCATCTGACCAAGATGGCGGCTGGCGCAGCCGCCATTTTTCCAAAATGTAGGCCTGGCTGACCTCCATTTCGTCCAAGGTGGTGGCCAAGTTGGCCTCCATTTTGTCCAATGAGGTAGCCAAGCTGGCCTACATTTTATCCAAGGTGGTGGCGAGGCGGGCCTCATTTTGTACGGCAAGGGAGCCGCGAGAGCGGCGACTTTTTTGAAAATGTTGGTCGCGCTCGCCCCCATTTTGTCCGGGACGGACTCCCCGCTGGCCTCCATTTGGTCCAAGCCCGGCTGCCGTACCTGCAGCCGTGCTGCCCCTGTGCAAATACACTTCAAAATATGTAAATACATCATAAATATACAGGTAATATATATATATTATAAACACAAGTTGTTGTTGGTGGTGGTCTGATGATAAAGACCGCCACTCTGGCATCATTCTGGCATGACTGGGTGCAACCTGGGAACCCAGGCTGCACCCTGGCATCATTCTGGGTTGACTGCGGGATCACTGGGGACACTCGGTTGGCTACCTGCCGCCATCTGACCAAGATGGCGGCTGGCGCAGCCGCCATTTTTCCAAAATGTAGGCCTGGCTGACCTCCATTTCGTCCAAGGTGGTGGCCAAGTTGGCCTCCATTTTGTCCAATGAGGTAGCCAAGCTGGCCTACATTTTATCCAAGGTGGTGGCGAGGCGGGCCTCATTTTGTACGGCAAGGGAGCCGCGAGAGCGGCGACTTTTTTGAAAATGTTGGTCGCGCTCGCCCCCATTTTGTCCGGGACGGACTCCCCGCTGGCCTCCATTTGGTCCAAGCCCGGCTGCCGTACCTGCAGCCGTGCTGCCCCTGTGCAAATACACTTCAAAATATGTAAATACATCATAAATATACAGGTAATATATATATATTATAAACACAAGTTGTTGTTGGTGGTGGTGGTGGTCTGATGATAAAGACCGCCACTCTGGCATCATTCTGGCATGACTGGGTGCAACCTGGGAACCCAGGCTGCACCCTGGCATCATTCTGGGTTGACTGCGGGATCACTGGGGACACTCGGTTGGCTACCTGCCGCCATCTGACCAAGATGGCGGCTGGCGCAGCCGCCATTTTTCCAAAATGTAGGCCTGGCTGACCTCCATTTCGTCCAAGGTGGTGGCCAAGTTGGCCTCCATTTTGTCCAATGAGGTAGCCAAGCTGGCCTCCATTTTGTCCAAGGTGGTGGCGAGGCGGGCCTCATTTTGTACGGCATGGGAGCCGCGTGAGCGGCGACTTTTTTGAAAATGTTGGTCGCGCTCGCCCCCATTTTGTCCGGGACGGACTCCCCGCTGGCCTCCATTTGGTCCAAGCCCGGCTGCCGTACCTGCAGCCGTGCTGCCCCTGTGCAAATACACTTCAAAATATGTAAATACATCATAAATATACAGGTAATATATATATATTATAAACACAAGTTGTTGTTGGTGGTGGTCTGATGATAAAGACCGCCACTCTGGCATCATTCTGGCATGACTGGGTGCAACCTGGGAACCCAGGCTGCACCCTGGCATCATTCTGGGTTGACTGCGGGATCACTGGGGACACTCGGTTGGCTACCTGCCGCCATCTGACCAAGATGGCGGCTGGCGCAGCCGCCATTTTTCCAAAATGTAGGCCTGGCTGACCTCCATTTCGTCCAAGGTGGTGGCCAAGTTGGCCTCCATTTTGTCCAATGAGGTAGCCAAGCTGGCCTACATTTTATCCAAGGTGG
Organism: Heptranchias perlo; assembly: GCF_035084215.1. NCBI lineage: Eukaryota > Metazoa > Chordata > Chondrichthyes > Hexanchiformes > Hexanchidae > Heptranchias > Heptranchias perlo. The sequence continues at coordinate 15,168,258 of NC_090363.1, forward strand.
TGGCGAGGCGGGCCTCATTTTGTACGGCAAGGGAGCCGCGAGAGCGGCGACTTTTTTGAAAATGTTGGTCGCGCTCGCCCCCATTTTGTCCGGGACGGACTCCCCGCTGGCCTCCATTTGGTCCAAGCCCGGCTGCCGTACCTGCAGCCGTGCTGCCCCTGTGCAAATACACTTCAAAATATGTAAATACATCATAAATATACAGGTAATATATATATATTATAAACACAAGTTGTTGTTGGTGGTGGTCTGATGATAAAGACCGCCACTCTGGCATCATTCTGGCATGACTGGGTGCAACCTGGGAACCCAGGCTGCACCCTGGCATCATTCTGGGTTGACTGCGGGATCACTGGGGACACTCGGTTGGCTACCTGCCGCCATCTGACCAAGATGGCGGCTGGCGCAGCCGCCATTTTTCCAAAATGTAGGCCTGGCTGACCTCCATTTCGTCCAAGGTGGTGGCCAAGTTGGCCTCCATTTTGTCCAATGAGGTAGCCAAGCTGGCCTACATTTTATCCAAGGTGGTGGCGAGGCGGGCCTCATTTTGTACGGCAAGGGAGCCGCGAGAGCGGCGACTTTTTTGAAAATGTTGGTCGCGCTCGCCCCCATTTTGTCCGGGACGGACTCCCCGCTGGCCTCCATTTGGTCCAAGCCCGGCTGCCGTACCTGCAGCCGTGCTGCCCCTGTGCAAATACACTTCAAAATATGTAAATACATCATAAATATACAGGTAATATATATATATTATAAACACAAGTTGTTGTTGGTGGTGGTGGTGGTCTGATGATAAAGACCGCCACTCTGGCATCATTCTGGCATGACTGGGTGCAACCTGGGAACCCAGGCTGCACCCTGGCATCATTCTGGGTTGACTGCGGGATCACTGGGGACACTCGGTTGGCTACCTGCCGCCATCTGACCAAGATGGCGGCTGGCGCAGCCGCCATTTTTCCAAAATGTAGGCCTGGCTGACCTCCATTTCGTCCAAGGTGGTGGCCAAGTTGGCCTCCATTTTGTCCAATGAGGTAGCCAAGCTGGCCTCCATTTTGTCCAAGGTGGTGGCGAGGCGGGCCTCATTTTGTACGGCATGGGAGCCGCGTGAGCGGCGACTTTTTTGAAAATGTTGGTCGCGCTCGCCCCCATTTTGTCCGGGACGGACTCCCCGCTGGCCTCCATTTGGTCCAAGCCCGGCTGCCGTACCTGCAGCCGTGCTGCCCCCTGTGCAAATACACTTCAAAATATGTAAATACATCATAAATATACAGGTAATATATATATATTATAAACACAAGTTGTTGTTGGTGGTGGTCTGATGATAAAGACCGCCACTCTGGCATCATTCTGGCATGACTGGGTGCAACCTGGGAACCCAGGCTGCACCCTGGCATCATTCTGGGTTGACTGCGGGATCACTGGGGACACTCGGTTGGCTACCTGCCGCCATCTGACCAAGATGGCGGCTGGCGCAGCCGCCATTTTTCCAAAATGTAGGCCTGGCTGACCTCCATTTCGTCCAAGGTGGTGGCCAAGTTGGCCTCCATTTTGTCCAATGAGGTAGCCAAGCTGGCCTACATTTTATCCAAGGTGGTGGCGAGGCGGGCCTCATTTTGTACGGCAAGGGAGCCGCGAGAGCGGCGACTTTTTTGAAAATGTTGGTCGCGCTCGCCCCCATTTTGTCCGGGACGGACTCCCCGCTGGCCTCCATTTGGTCCAAGCCCGGCTGCCGTACCTGCAGCCGTGCTGCCCCTGTGCAAATACACTTCAAAATATGTAAATACATCATAAATATACAGGTAATATATATATATTATAAACACAAGTTGTTGTTGGTGGTGGTCTGATGATAAAGACCGCCACTCTGGCATCATTCTGGCATGACTGGGTGCAACCTGGGAACCCAGGCTGCACCCTGGCATCATTCTGGGTTGACTGCGGGATCACTGGGGACACTCGGTTGGCTACCTGCCGCCATCTGACCAAGATGGCGGCTGGCGCAGCCGCCATTTTTCCAAAATGTAGGCCTGGCTGACCTCCATTTCGTCCAAGGTGGTGGCCAAGTTGGCCTCCATTTTGTCCAATGAGGTAGCCAAGCTGGCCTACATTTTATCCAAGGTGGTGGCGAGGCGGGCCTCATTTTGTACGGCAAGGGAGCCGCGAGAGCGGCGACTTTTTTGAAAATGTTGGTCGCGCTCGCCCCCATTTTGTCCGGGACGGACTCCCCGCTGGCCTCCATTTGGTCCAAGCCCGGCTGCCGTACCTGCAGCCGTGCTGCCCCTGTGCAAATACACTTCAAAATATGTAAATACATCATAAATATACAGGTAATATATATATATTATAAACACAAGTTGTTGTTGGTGGTGGTCTGATGATAAAGACCGCCACTCTGGCATCATTCTGGCATGACTGGGTGCAACCTGGGAACCCAGGCTGCACCCTGGCATCATTCTGGGTTGACTGCGGGATCACTGGGGACACTCGGTTGGCTACCTGCCGCCATCTGACCAAGATGGCGGCTGGCGCAGCCGCCATTTTTCCAAAATGTAGGCCTGGCTGACCTCCATTTCGTCCAAGGTGGTGGCCAAGTTGGCCTCCATTTTGTCCAATGAGGTAGCCAAGCTGGCCTCCATTTTGTCCAAGGTGGTGGCGAGGCGGGCCTCATTTTGTACGGCATGGGAGCCGCGTGAGCGGCGACTTTTTTTGAAAATGTTGGTCGCGCTCGCCCCCATTTTGTCCGGGACGGACTCCCCGCTGGCCTCCATTTGGTCCAAGCCCGGCTGCCGTACCTGCAGCCGTGCTGCCCCTGTGCAAATACACTTCAAAATATGTAAATACATCATAAATATACAGGTAATATATATATATTATAAACACAAGTTGTTGTTGGTGGTGGTCTGATGATAAAGACCGCCACTCTGGCATCATTCTGGCATGACTGGGTGCAACCTGGGAACCCAGGCTGCACCCTGGCATCATTCTGGGTTGACTGCGGGATCACTGGGGACACTCGGTTGGCTACCTGCCGCCATCTGACCAAGATGGCGGCTGGCGCAGCCGCCATTTTTCCAAAATGTAGGCCTGGCTGACCTCCATTTCGTCCAAGGTGGTGGCCAAGTTGGCCTCCATTTTGTCCAATGAGGTAGCCAAGCTGGCCTACATTTTATCCAAGGTGGTGGCGAGGCGGGCCTCATTTTGTACGGCAAGGGAGCCGCGAGAGCGGCGACTTTTTTGAAAATGTTGGTCGCGCTCGCCCCCATTTTGTCCGGGACGGACTCCCCGCTGACCTCCATTTGGTCCAAGCCCGGCTGCCGTACCTGCAGCCGTGCTGCCCCTGTGCAAATACACTTCAAAATATGTAAATACATCATAAATATACAGGTAATATATATATATTATAAACACAAGTTGTTGTTGGTGGTGGTCTGATGATAAAGACCGCCACTCTGGCATCATTCTGGCATGACTGGGTGCAACCTGGGAACCCAGGCTGCACCCTGGCATCATTCTGGGTTGACTGCGGGATCACTGGGGACACTCGGTTGGCTACCTGCCGCCATCTGACCAAGATGGCGGCTGGCGCAGCCGCCATTTTTCCAAAATGTAGGCCTGGCTGACCTCCATTTCGTCCAAGGTGGTGGCCAAGTTGGCCTCCATTTTGTCCAATGAGGTAGCCAAGCTGGCCTCCATTTTGTCCAAGGTGGTGGCGAGGCGGGCCTCATTTTGTACGGCATGGGAGCCGCGTGAGCGGCGACTTTTTTGAAAATGTTGGTCGCGCTCGCCCCCATTTTGTCCGGGACGGACTCCCCGCTGGCCTCCATTTGGTCCAAGCCCGGCTGCCGTACCTGCAGCCGTGCTGCCCCTGTGCAAATACACTTCAAAATATGTAAATACATCATAAATATACAGGTAATATATATATATTATAAACACAAGTTGTTGTTGGTGGTGGTCTGATGATAAAGACCGCCACTCTGGCATCATTCTGGCATGACTGGGTGCAACCTGGGAACCCAGGCTGCACCCTGGCATCATTCTGGGTTGACTGCGGGATCACTGGGGACACTCGGTTGGCTACCTGCCGCCATCTGACCAAGATGGCGGCTGGCGCAGCCGCCATTTTTCCAAAATGTAGGCCTGGCTGACCTCCATTTCGTCCAAGGTGGTGGCCAAGTTGGCCTCCATTTTGTCCAATGAGGTAGCCAAGCTGGCCTACATTTTATCCAAGGTGGTGGCGAGGCGGGCCTCATTTTGTACGGCAAGGGAGCCGCGAGAGCGGCGACTTTTTTGAAAATGTTGGTCGCGCTCGCCCCCATTTTGTCCGGGACGGACTCCCCGCTGACCTCCATTTGGTCCAAGCCCGGCTGCCGTACCTGCAGCCGTGCTGCCCCTGTGCAAATACACTTCAAAATATGTAAATACATCATAAATATACAGGTAATATATATATATTATAAACACAAGTTGTTGTTGGTGGTGGTCTGATGATAAAGACCGCCACTCTGGCATCATTCTGGCATGACTGGGTGCAACCTGGGAACCCAGGCTGCACCCTGGCATCATTCTGGGTTGACTGCGGGATCACTGGGGACACTCGGTTGGCTACCTGCCGCCATCTGACCAAGATGGCGGCTGGCGCAGCCGCCATTTTTCCAAAATGTAGGCCTGGCTGACCTCCATTTCGTCCAAGGTGGTGGCCAAGTTGGCCTCCATTTTGTCCAATGAGGTAGCCAAGCTGGCCTCCATTTTGTCCAAGGTGGTGGCGAGGCGGGCCTCATTTTGTACGGCATGGGAGCCGCGTGAGCGGCGACTTTTTTGAAAATGTTGGTCGCGCTCGCCCCCATTTTGTCCGGGACGGACTCCCCGCTGGCCTCCATTTGGTCCAAGCCCGGCTGCCGTACCTGCAGCCGTGCTGCCCCTGTGCAAATACACTTCAAAATATGTAAATACATCATAAATATACAGGTAATATATATATATTATAAACACAAGTTGTTGTTGGTGGTGGTCTGATGATAAAGACCGCCACTCTGGCATCATTCTGGCATGACTGGGTGCAACCTGGGAACCCAGGCTGCACCCTGGCATCATTCTGGGTTGACTGCGGGATCACTGGGGACACTCGGTTGGCTACCTGCCGCCATCTGACCAAGATGGCGGCTGGCGCAGCCGCCATTTTTCCAAAATGTAGGCCTGGCTGACCTCCATTTCGTCCAAGGTGGTGGCCAAGTTGGCCTCCATTTTGTCCAATGAGGTAGCCAAGCTGGCCTACATTTTATCCAAGGTGGTGGCGAGGCGGGCCTCATTTTGTACGGCAAGGGAGCCGCGAGAGCGGCGACTTTTTTGAAAATGTTGGTCGCGCTCGCCCCCATTTTGTCCGGGACGGACTCCCCGCTGACCTCCATTTGGTCCAAGCCCGGCTGCCGTACCTGCAGCCGTGCTGCCCCTGTGCAAATACACTTCAAAATATGTAAATACATCATAAATATACAGGTAATATATATATATTATAAACACAAGTTGTTGTTGGTGGTGGTCTGATGATAAAGACCGCCACTCTGGCATCATTCTGGCATGACTGGGTGCAACCTGGGAACCCAGGCTGCACCCTGGCATCATTCTGGGTTGACTGCGGGATCACTGGGGACACTCGGTTGGCTACCTGCCGCCATCTGACCAAGATGGCGGCTGGCGCAGCCGCCATTTTTCCAAAATGTAGGCCTGGCTGACCTCCATTTCGTCCAAGGTGGTGGCCAAGTTGGCCTCCATTTTGTCCAATGAGGTAGCCAAGCTGGCCTCCATTTTGTCCAAGGTGGTGGCGAGGCGGGCCTCATTTTGTACGGCATGGGAGCCGCGTGAGCGGCGACTTTTTTGAAAATGTTGGTCGCGCTCGCCCCCATTTTGTCCGGGACGGACTCCCCGCTGGCCTCCATTTGGTCCAAGCCCGGCTGCCGTACCTGCAGCCGTGCTGCCCCTGTGCAAATACACTTCAAAATATGTAAATACATCATAAATATACAGGTAATATATATATATTATAAACACAAGTTGTTGTTGGTGGTGGTCTGATGATAAAGACCGCCACTCTGGCATCATTCTGGCATGACTGGGTGCAACCTGGGAACCCAGGCTGCACCCTGGCATCATTCTGGGTTGACTGCGGGATCACTGGGGACACTCGGTTGGCTACCTGCCGCCATCTGACCAAGATGGCGGCTGGCGCAGCCGCCATTTTTCCAAAATGTAGGCCTGGCTGACCTCCATTTCGTCCAAGGTGGTGGCCAAGTTGGCCTCCATTTTGTCCAATGAGGTAGCCAAGCTGGCCTACATTTTATCCAAGGTGGTGGCGAGGCGGGCCTCATTTTGTACGGCAAGGGAGCCGCGAGAGCGGCGACTTTTTTGAAAATGTTGGTCGCGCTCGCCCCCATTTTGTCCGGGACGGACTCCCCGCTGGCCTCCATTTGGTCCAAGCCCGGCTGCCGTACCTGCAGCCGTGCTGCCCCTGTGCAAATACACTTCAAAATATGTAAATACATCATAAATATACAGGTAATATATATATATTATAAACACAAGTTGTTGTTGGTGGTGGTCTGATGATAAAGACCGCCACTCTGGCATCATTCTGGCATGACTGGGTGCAACCTGGGAACCCAGGCTGCACCCTGGCATCATTCTGGGTTGACTGCGGGATCACTGGGGGACACTCGGTTGGCTACCTGCCGCCATCTGACCAAGATGGCGGCTGGCGCAGCCGCCATTTTTCCAAAATGTAGGCCTGGCTGACCTCCATTTCGTCCAAGGTGGTGGCCAAGTTGGCCTCCATTTTGTCCAATGAGGTAGCCAAGCTGGCCTACATTTTATCCAAGGTGGTGGCGAGGCGGGCCTCATTTTGTACGGCAAGGGAGCCGCGAGAGCGGCGACTTTTTTGAAAATGTTGGTCGCGCTCGCCCCCATTTTGTCCGGGACGGACTCCCCGCTGGCCTCCATTTGGTCCAAGCCCGGCTGCCGTACCTGCAGCCGTGCTGCCCCTGTGCAAATACACTTCAAAATATGTAAATACATCATAAATATACAGGTAATATATATATATTATAAACACAAGTTGTTGTTGGTGGTGGTGGTGGTCTGATGATAAAGACCGCCACTCTGGCATCATTCTGGCATGACTGGGTGCAACCTGGGAACCCAGGCTGCACCCTGGCATCATTCTGGGTTGACTGCGGGATCACTGGGGACACTCGGTTGGCTACCTGCCGCCATCTGACCAAGATGGCGGCTGGCGCAGCCGCCATTTTTCCAAAATGTAGGCCTGGCTGTCCTCCATTTCGTCCAAGGTGGTGGCCAAGTTGGCCTCCATTTTGTCCAAGGTGGTGGCGAGGCGGGCCTCATTTTGTACGGCATGGGAGCCGCGTGAGCGGCGACTTTTTTGAAAATGTTGGTCGCGCTCGCCCCCATTTTGTCCGGGACGGACTCCCCGCTGGCCTCCATTTGGTCCAAGCCCGGCTGCCGTACCTGCAGCCGTGCTGCCCCTGTGCAAATACACTTCAAAATATGTAAATACATCATAAATATACAGGTAATATATATATATTATAAACACAAGTTGTTGTTGGTGGTGGTCTGATGATAAAGACCGCCACTCTGGCATCATTCTGGCATGACTGGGTGCAACCTGGGAACCCAGGCTGCACCCTGGCATCATTCTGGGTTGACTGCGGGATCACTGGGGACACTCGGTTGGCTACCTGCCGCCATCTGACCAAGATGGCGGCTGGCGCAGCCGCCATTTTTCCAAAATGTAGGCCTGGCTGACCTCCATTTCGTCCAAGGTGGTGGCCAAGTTGGCCTCCATTTTGTCCAATGAGGTAGCCAAGCTGGCCTCCATTTTGTCCAAGGTGGTGGCGAGGCGGGCCTCATTTTGTACGGCATGGGAGCCGCGTGAGCGGCGACTTTTTTGAAAATGTTGGTCGCGCTCGCCCCCATTTTGTCCGGGACGGACTCCCCGCTGGCCTCCATTTGGTCCAAGCCCGGCTGCCGTACCTGCAGCCGTGCTGCCCCTGTGCAAATACACTTCAAAATATGTAAATACATCATAAATATACAGGTAATATATATATATTATAAACACAAGTTGTTGTTGGTGGTGGTCTGATGATAAAGACCGCCACTCTGGCATCATTCTGGCATGACTGGGTGCAACCTGGGAACCCAGGCTGCACCCTGGCATCATTCTGGGTTGACTGCGGGATCACTGGGGACACTCGGTTGGCTACCTGCCGCCATCTGACCAAGATGGCGGCTGGCGCAGCCGCCATTTTTCCAAAATGTAGGCCTGGCTGACCTCCATTTCGTCCAAGGTGGTGGCCAAGTTGGCCTCCATTTTGTCCAATGAGGTAGCCAAGCTGGCCTCCATTTTGTCCAAGGTGGTGGCGAGGCGGGCCTCATTTTGTACGGCATGGGAGCCGCGTGAGCGGCGACTTTTTTGAAAATGTTGGTCGCGCTCGCCCCCATTTTGTCCGGGACGGACTCCCCGCTGGCCTCCATTTGGTCCAAGCCCGGCTGCCGTACCTGCAGCCGTGCTGCCCCTGTGCAAATACACTTCAAAATATGTAAATACATCATAAATATACAGGTAATATATATATATTATAAACACAAGTTGTTGTTGGTGGTGGTCTGATGATAAAGACCGCCACTCTGGCATCATTCTGGCATGACTGGGTGCAACCTGGGAACCCAGGCTGCACCCTGGCATCATTCTGGGTTGACTGCGGGATCACTGGGGACACTCGGTTGGCTACCTGCCGCCATCTGACCAAGATGGCGGCTGGCGCAGCCGCCATTTTTCCAAAATGTAGGCCTGGCTGACCTCCATTTCGTCCAAGGTGGTGGCCAAGTTGGCCTCCATTTTGTCCAATGAGGTAGCCAAGCTGGCCTCCATTTTGTCCAAGGTGGTGGCGAGGCGGGCCTCATTTTGTACGGCATGGGAGCCGCGTGAGCGGCGACTTTTTTGAAAATGTTGGTCGCGCTCGCCCCCATTTTGTCCGGGACGGACTCCCCGCTGGCCTCCATTTGGTCCAAGCCCGGCTGCCGTACCTGCAGCCGTGCTGCCCCTGTGCAAATACACTTCAAAATATGTAAATACATCATAAATATACAGGTAATATATATATATTATAAACACAAGTTGTTGTTGGTGGTGGTCTGATGATAAAGACCGCCACTCTGGCATCATTCTGGCATGACTGGGTGCAACCTGGGAACCCAGGCTGCACCCTGGCATCATTCTGGGTTGACTGCGGGATCACTGGGGACACTCGGTTGGCTACCTGCCGCCATCTGACCAAGATGGCGGCTGGCGCAGCCGCCATTTTTCCAAAATGTAGGCCTGGCTGACCTCCATTTCGTCCAAGGTGGTGGCCAAGTTGGCCTCCATTTTGTCCAATGAGGTAGCCAAGCTGGCCTCCATTTTGTCCAAGGTGGTGGCGAGGCGGGCCTCATTTTGTACGGCATGTGAGCCGCGTGAGCGGCGACTTTTTTGAAAATGTTGGTCGCGCTCGCCCCCATTTTGTCCGGGACGGACTCCCCGCTGGCCTCCATTTGGTCCAAGCCCGGCTGCCGTACCTGCAGCCGTGCTGCCCCTGTGCAAATACACTTCAAAATATGTAAATACATCATAAATATACAGGTAATATATATATATTATAAACACAAGTTGTTGTTGGTGGTGGTCTGATGATAAAGACCGCCACTCTGGCATCATTCTGGCATGACTGGGTGCAACCTGGGAACCCAGGCTGCACCCTGGCATCATTCTGGGTTGACTGCGGGATCACTGGGGACACTCGGTTGGCTACCTGCCGCCATCTGACCAAGATGGCGGCTGGCGCAGCCGCCATTTTTCCAAAATGTAGGCCTGGCTGACCTCCATTTCGTCCAAGGTGGTGGCCAAGTTGGCCTCCATTTTGTCCAATGAGGTAGCCAAGCTGGCCTCCATTTTATCCAAGGTGGTGGCGAGGCGGGCCTCATTTTGTACGGCAAGGGAGCCGCGAGAGCGGCGACTTTTTTGAAAATGTTGGTCGCGCTCGCCCCCATTTTGTCCGGGACGGACTCCCCGCTGGCCTCCATTTGGTCCAAGCCCGGCTGCCGTACCTGCAGCCGTGCTGCCCCTGTGCAAATACACTTCAAAATATGTAAATACATCATAAATATACAGGTAATATATATATATTATAAACACAAGTTGTTGTTGGTGGTGGTCTGATGATAAAGACCGCCACTCTGGCATCATTCTGGCATGACTGGGTGCAACCTGGGAACCCAGGCTGCACCCTGGCATCATTCTGGGTTGACTGCGGGATCACTGGGGACACTCGGTTGGCTACCTGCCGCCATCTGACCAAGATGGCGGCTGGCGCAGCCGCCATTTTTCCAAAATGTAGGCCTGGCTGACCTCCATTTCGTCCAAGGTGGTGGCCAAGTTGGCCTCCATTTTGTCCAATGAGGTAGCCAAGCTGGCCTCCATTTTGTCCAAGGTGGTGGCGAGGCGGGCCTCATTTTGTACGGCATGGGAGCCGCGTGAGCGGCGACTTTTTTGAAAATGTTGGTCGCGCTCGCCCCCATTTTGTCCGGGACGGACTCCCCGCTGGCCTCCATTTGGTCCAAGCCCGGCTGCCGTACCTGCAGCCGTGCTGCCCCTGTGCAAATACACTTCAAAATATGTAAATACATCATAAATATACAGGTAATATATATATATTATAAACACAAGTTGTTGTTGGTGGTGGTCTGATGATAAAGACCGCCACTCTGGCATCATTCTGGCATGACTGGGTGCAACCTGGGAACCCAGGCTGCACCCTGGCATCATTCTGGGTTGACTGCGGGATCACTGGGGACACTCGGTTGGCTACCTGCCGCCATCTGACCAAGATGGCGGCTGGCGCAGCCGCCATTTTTCCAAAATGTAGGCCTGGCTGACCTCCATTTCGTCCAAGGTGGTGGCCAAGTTGGCCTCCATTTTGTCCAATGAGGTAGCCAAGCTGGCCTCCATTTTGTCCAAGGTGGTGGCGAGGCGGGCCTCATTTTGTACGGCATGGGAGCCGCGTGAGCGGCGACTTTTTTGAAAATGTTGGTCGCGCTCGCCCCCATTTTGTCCGGGACGGACTCCCCGCTGGCCTCCATTTGGTCCAAGCCCGGCTGCCGTACCTGCAGCCGTGCTGCCCCTGTGCAAATACACTTCAAAATATGTAAATACATCATAAATATACAGGTAATATATATATATTATAAACACAAGTTGTTGTTGGTGGTGGTCTGATGATAAAGACCGCCACTCTGGCATCATTCTGGCATGACTGGGTGCAACCTGGGAACCCAGGCTGCACCCTGGCATCATTCTGGGTTGACTGCGGGATCACTGGGGACACTCGGTTGGCTACCTGCCGCCATCTGACCAAGATGGCGGCTGGCGCAGCCGCCATTTTTCCAAAATGTAGGCCTGGCTGACCTCCATTTCGTCCAAGGTGGTGGCCAAGTTGGCCTCCATTTTGTCCAATGAGGTAGCCAAGCTGGCCTCCATTTTATCCAAGGTGGTGGCGACGCGGGCCTCATTTTGTACGGCAAGGGAGCCGCGAGAGCGGCGACTTTTTTGAAAATGTTGGTCGCGCTCGCCCCCATTTTGTCCGGGACGGACTCCCCGCTGGCCTCCATTTGGTCCAAGCCCGGCTGCCGTACCTGCAGCCGTGCTGCCCCTGTGCAAATACACTTCAAAATATGTAAATACATCATAAATATACAGGTAATATATATATATTATAAACACAAGTTGTTGTTGGTGGTGGTGGTGGTCTGATGATAAAGACCGCCACTCTGGCATCATTCTGGCATGACTGGGTGCAACCTGGGAACCCAGGCTGCACCCTGGCATCATTCTGGGTTGACTGCGGGATCACTGGGGACACTCGGTTGGCTACCTGCCGCCATCTGACCAAGATGGCGGCTGGCGCAGCCGCCATTTTTCCAAAATGTAGGCCTGGCTGACCTCCATTTCGTCCAAGGTGGTGGCCAAGTTGGCCTCCATTTCGTCCAAGGTGGTGGCCAATTTGGCCTCCAATTTGTCCAATGAGGAAGCCAAGCTGGCCTCCATTTTGTCCAAGGTGGTGGCGAGGCGGGCCTCATTTTGTACGGCATGGGAGCCGCGTGAGCGGCGACTTTTTTGAAAATGTTGGTCGCGCTCGCCCCCATTTTGTCCGGGACGGACTCCCCGCTGGCCTCCATTTGGTCCAAGCCCGGCTGCCGTACCTGCAGCCGTGCTGCCCCTGTGCAAATACACTTCAAAATATGTAAATACATCATAAATATACAGGTAATATGTATATATTATAAACACAAGTTGTTGTTGGTGGTGGTCTGATGATAAAGACCGCCACTCTGGCATCATTCTGGCATGACTGGGTGCAACCTGGGAACCCAGGCTGCACCCTGGCATCATTCTGGGTTGACTGCGGGATCACTGGGGACACTCGGTTGGCTACCTGCCGCCATCTGACCAAGATGGCGGCTGGCGCAGCCGCCATTTTTCCAAAATGTAGGCCTGGCTGACCTCCATTTCGTCCAAGGTGGTGGCCAAGTTGGCCTCCATTTTGTCCAATGAGGTAGCCAAGCTGGCCTCCATTTTATCCAAGGTGGTGGCGAGGCGGGCCTCATTTTGTACGGCAAGGGAGCCGCGAGAGCGGCGACTTTTTTGAAAATGTTGGTCGCGCTCGCCCCCATTTTGTCCGGGACGGACTCCCCGCTGGCCTCCATTTGGTCCAAGCCCGGCTGCCGTACCTGCAGCCGTGCTGCCCCTGTGCAAATACACTTCAAAATATGTAAATACATCATAAATATACAGGTAATATGTATATATTATAAACACAAGTTGTTGTTGGTGGTGGTCTGATGATAAAGACCGCCACTCTGGCATCATTCTGGCATGACTGGGTGCAACCTGGGAACCCAGGCTGCACCCTGGCATCATTCTGGGTTGACTGCGGGATCACTGGGGACACTCGGTTGGCTACCTGCCGCCATCTGACCAAGATGGCGGCTGGCGCAGCCGCCATTTTTCCAAAATGTAGGCCTGGCTGACCTCCATTTCGTCCAAGGTGGTGGCCAAGTTGGCCTCCATTTTGTCCAATGAGGTAGCCAAGCTGGCCTCCATTTTATCCAAGGTGGTGGCGAGGCGGGCCTCATTTTGTACGGCAAGGGAGCCGCGAGAGCGGCGACTTTTTTGAAAATGTTGGTCGCGCTCGCCCCCATTTTGTCCGGGACGGACTCCCCGCTGGCCTCCATTTGGTCCAAGCCCGGCTGCCGTACCTGCAGCCGTGCTGCCCCTGTGCAAATACACTTCAAAATATGTAAATACATCATAAATATACAGGTAATATATATATATTATAAACACAAGTTGTTGTTGGTGGTGGTCTGATGATAAAGACCGCCACTCTGGCATCATTCTGGCATGACTGGGTGCAACCTGGGAACCCAGGCTGCACCCTGGCATCATTCTGGGTTGACTGCGGGATCACTGGGGACACTCGGTTGGCTACCTGCCGCCATCTGACCAAGATGGCGGCTGGCGCAGCCGCCATTTTTCCAAAATGTAGGCCTGGCTGACCTCCATTTCGTCCAAGGTGGTGGCCAAGTTGGCCTCCATTTTGTCCAATGAGGTAGCCAAGCTGGCCTCCATTTTGTCCAAGGTGGTGGCGAGGCGGGCCTCATTTTGTACGGCATGGGAGCCGCGTGAGCGGCGACTTTTTTGAAAATGTTGGTCGCGCTCGCCCCCATTTTGTCCGGGACGGACTCCCCGCTGGCCTCCATTTGGTCCAAGCCCGGCTGCCGTACCTGCAGCCGTGCTGCCCCTGTGCAAATACACTTCAAAATATGTAAATACATCATAAATATACAGGTAATATATATATATTATAAACACAAGTTGTTGTTGGTGGTGGTCTGATGATAAAGACCGCCACTCTGGCATCATTCTGGCATGACTGGGTGCAACCTGGGAACCCAGGCTGCACCCTGGCATCATTCTGGGTTGACTGCGGGATCACTGGGGACACTCGGTTGGCTACCTGCCGCCATCTGACCAAGATGGCGGCTGGCGCAGCCGCCATTTTTCCAAAATGTAGGCCTGGCTGACCTCCATTTCGTCCAAGGTGGTGGCCAAGTTGGCCTCCATTTTGTCCAATGAGGTAGCCAAGCTGGCCTCCATTTTGTCCAAGGTGGTGGCGAGGCGGGCCTCATTTTGTACGGCATGGGAGCCGCGTGAGCGGCGACTTTTTTGAAAATGTTGGTCGCGCTCGCCCCCATTTTGTCCGGGACGGACTCCCCGCTGGCCTCCATTTGGTCCAAGCCCGGCTGCCGTACCTGCAGCCGTGCTGCCCCTGTGCAAATACACTTCAAAATATGTAAATACATCATAAATATACAGGTAATATATATATATTATAAACACAAGTTGTTGTTGGTGGTGGTCTGATGATAAAGACCGCCACTCTGGCATCATTCTGGCATGACTGGGTGCAACCTGGGAACCCAGGCTGCACCCTGGCATCATTCTGGGTTGACTGCGGGATCACTGGGGACACTCGGTTGGCTACCTGCCGCCATCTGACCAAGATGGCGGCTGGCGCAGCCGCCATTTTTCCAAAATGTAGGCCTGGCTGACCTCCATTTCGTCCAAGGTGGTGGCCAAGTTGGCCTCCATTTCGTCCAAGGTGGTGGCCAATTTGGCCTCCAATTTGTCCAATGAGGAAGCCAAGCTGGCCTCCATTTTGTCCAAGGTGGTGGCGAGGCGGGCCTCATTTTGTACGGCATGGGAGCCGCGTGAGCGGCGACTTTTTTGAAAATGTTGGTCGCGCTCGCCCCCATTTTGTCCGGGACGGACTCCCCGCTGGCCTCCATTTGGTCCAAGCCCGGCTGCCGTACCTGCAGCCGTGCTGCCCCTGTGCAAATACACTTCAAAATATGTAAATACATCATAAATATACAGGTAATATGTATATATTATAAACACAAGTTGTTGTTGGTGGTGGTCTGATGATAAAGACCGCCACTCTGGCATCATTCTGGCATGACTGGGTGCAACCTGGGAACCCAGGCTGCACCCTGGCATCATTCTGGGTTGACTGCGGGATCACTGGGGACACTCGGTTGGCTACCTGCCGCCATCTGACCAAGATGGCGGCTGGCGCAGCCGCCATTTTTCCAAAATGTAGGCCTGGCTGACCTCCATTTCGTCCAAGGTGGTGGCCAAGTTGGCCTCCATTTTGTCCAATGAGGTAGCCAAGCTGGCCTCCATTTTATCCAAGGTGGTGGCGAGGCGGGCCTCATTTTGTACGGCAAGGGAGCCGCGAGAGCGGCGACTTTTTTGAAAATGTTGGTCGCGCTCGCCCCCATTTTGTCCGGGACGGACTCCCCGCTGGCCTCCATTTGGTCCAAGCCCGGCTGCCGTACCTGCAGCCGTGCTGCCCCTGTGCAAATACACTTCAAAATATGTAAATACATCATAAATATACAGGTAATATGTATATATTATAAACACAAGTTGTTGTTGGTGGTGGTCTGATGATAAAGACCGCCACTCTGGCATCATTCTGGCATGACTGGGTGCAACCTGGGAACCCAGGCTGCACCCTGGCATCATTCTGGGTTGACTGCGGGATCACTGGGGACACTCGGTTGGCTACCTGCCGCCATCTGACCAAGATGGCGGCTGGCGCAGCCGCCATTTTTCCAAAATGTAGGCCTGGCTGACCTCCATTTCGTCCAAGGTGGTGGCCAAGTTGGCCTCCATTTTGTCCAATGAGGTAGCCAAGCTGGCCTCCATTTTGTCCAAGGTGGTGGCGAGGCGGGCCTCATTTTGTACGGCATGGGAGCCGCGTGAGCGGCGACTTTTTTGAAAATGTTGGTCGCGCTCGCCCCCATTTTGTCCGGGACGGACTCCCCGCTGGCCTCCATTTGGTCCAAGCCCGGCTGCCGTACCTGCAGCCGTGCTGCCCCTGTGCAAATACACTTCAAAATATGTAAATACATCATAAATATACAGGTAATATATATATATTATAAACACAAGTTGTTGTTGGTGGTGGTCTGATGATAAAGACCGCCACTCTGGCATCATTCTGGCATGACTGGGTGCAACCTGGGAACCCAGGCTGCACCCTGGCATCATTCTGGGTTGACTGCGGGATCACTGGGGACACTCGGTTGGCTACCTGCCGCCATCTGACCAAGATGGCGGCTGGCGCAGCCGCCATTTTTCCAAAATGTAGGCCTGGCTGACCTCCATTTCGTCCAAGGTGGTGGCCAAGTTGGCCTCCATTTTGTCCAATGAGGTAGCCAAGCTGGCCTCCATTTTATCCAAGGTGGTGGCGAGGCGGGCCTCATTTTGTACGGCAAGGGAGCCGCGAGAGCGGCGACTTTTTTGAAAATGTTGGTCGCGCTCGCCCCCATTTTGTCCGGGACGGACTCCCCGCTGGCCTCCATTTGGTCCAAGCCCGGCTGCCGTACCTGCAGCCGTGCTGCCCCTGTGCAAATACACTTCAAAATATGTAAATACATCATAAATATACAGGTAATATATATATATTATAAACACAAGTTGTTGTTGGTGGTGGTGGTGGTCTGATGATAAAGACCGCCACTCTGGCATCATTCTGGCATGACTGGGTGCAACCTGGGAACCCAGGCTGCACCCTGGCATCATTCTGGGTTGACTGCGGGATCACTGGGGACACTCGGTTGGCTACCTGCCGCCATCTGACCAAGATGGCGGCTGGCGCAGCCGCCATTTTTCCAAAATGTAGGCCTGGCTGACCTCCATTTCGTCCAAGGTGGTGGCCAAGTTGGCCTCCATTTCGTCCAAGGTGGTGGCCAATTTGGCCTCCAATTTGTCCAATGAGGAAGCCAAGCTGGCCTCCATTTTGTCCAAGGTGGTGGCGAGGCGGGCCTTTTTGTACGGCATGGGAGCCGCGTGAGCGGCGACTTTTTTGAAAATGTTGGTCGCGCTCGCCCCCATTTTGTCCGGGACGGACTCCCCGCTGGCCTCCATTTGGTCCAAGCCCGGCTGCCGTACCTGCAGCCGTGCTGCCCCTGTGCAAATACACTTCAAAATATGTAAATACATCATAAATATACAGGTAATATGTATATATTATAAACACAAGTTGTTGTTGGTGGTGGTCTGATGATAAAGACCGCCACTCTGGCATCATTCTGGCATGACTGGGTGCAACCTGGGAACCCAGGCTGCACCCTGGCATCATTCTGGGTTGACTGCGGGATCACTGGGGACACTCGGTTGGCTACCTGCCGCCATCTGACCAAGATGGCGGCTGGCGCAGCCGCCATTTTTCCAAAATGTAGGCCTGGCTGACCTCCATTTCGTCCAAGGTGGTGGCCAAGTTGGCCTCCATTTTGTCCAATGAGGTAGCCAAGCTGGCCTCCATTTTATCCAAGGTGGTGGCGAGGCGGGCCTCATTTTGTACGGCAAGGGAGCCGCGAGAGCGGCGACTTTTTTGAAAATGTTGGTCGCGCTCGCCCCCATTTTGTCCGGGACGGACTCCCCGCTGGCCTCCATTTGGTCCAAGCCCGGCTGCCGTACCTGCAGCCGTGCTGCCCCTGTGCAAATACACTTCAAAATATGTAAATACATCATAAATATACAGGTAATATATATATATTATAAACACAAGTTGTTGTTGGTGGTGGTGGTGGTCTGATGATAAAGACCGCCACTCTGGCATCATTCTGGCATGACTGGGTGCAACCTGGGAACCCAGGCTGCACCCTGGCATCATTCTGGGTTGACTGCGGGATCACTGGGGACACTCGGTTGGCTACCTGCCGCCATCTGACCAAGATGGCGGCTGGCGCAGCCGCCATTTTTCCAAAATGTAGGCCTGGCTGACCTCCATTTCGTCCAAGGTGGTGGCCAAGTTGGCCTCCATTTTGTCCAATGAGGTAGCCAAGCTGGCCTCCATTTTGTCCAAGGTGGTGGCGAGGCGGGCCTCATTTTGTACGGCATGGGAGCCGCGTGAGCGGCGACTTTTTTGAAAATGTTGGTCGCGCTCGCCCCCATTTTGTCCGGGACGGACTCCCCGCTGGCCTCCATTTGGTCCAAGCCCGGCTGCCGTACCTGCAGCCGTGCTGCCCCTGTGCAAATACACTTCAAAATATGTAAATACATCATAAATATACAGGTAATATATATATATTATAAACACAAGTTGTTGTTGGTGGTGGTCTGATGATAAAGACCGCCACTCTGGCATCATTCTGGCATGACTGGGTGCAACCTGGGAACCCAGGCTGCACCCTGGCATCATTCTGGGTTGACTGCGGGATCACTGGGGACACTCGGTTGGCTACCTGCCGCCATCTGACCAAGATGGCGGCTGGCGCAGCCGCCATTTTTCCAAAATGTAGGCCTGGCTGACCTCCATTTCGTCCAAGGTGGTGGCCAAGTTGGCCTCCATTTTGTCCAATGAGGTAGCCAAGCTGGCCTCCATTTTATCCAAGGTGGTGGCGAGGCGGGCCTCATTTTGTACGGCAAGGGAGCCGCGAGAGCGGCGACTTTTTTGAAAATGTTGGTCGCGCTCGCCCCCATTTTGTCCGGGACGGACTCCCCGCTGGCCTCCATTTGGTCCAAGCCCGGCTGCCGTACCTGCAGCCGTGCTGCCCCTGTGCAAATACACTTCAAAATATGTAAATACATCATAAATATACAGGTAATATATATATATTATAAACACAAGTTGTTGTTGGTGGTGGTGGTGGTCTGATGATAAAGACCGCCACTCTGGCATCATTCTGGCATGACTGGGTGCAACCTGGGAACCCAGGCTGCACCCTGGCATCATTCTGGGTTGACTGCGGGATCACTGGGGACACTCGGTTGGCTACCTGCCGCCATCTGACCAAGATGGCGGCTGGCGCAGCCGCCATTTTTCCAAAATGTAGGCCTGGCTGACCTCCATTTCGTCCAAGGTGGTGGCCAAGTTGGCCTCCATTTCGTCCAAGGTGGTGGCCAATTTGGCCTCCAATTTGTCCAATGAGGAAGCCAAGCTGGCCTCCATTTTGTCCAAGGTGGTGGCGAGGCGGGCCTTTTTGTACGGCATGGGAGCCGCGTGAGCGGCGACTTTTTTGAAAATGTTGGTCGCGCTCGCCCCCATTTTGTCCGGGACGGACTCCCCGCTGGCCTCCATTTGGTCCAAGCCCGGCTGCCGTACCTGCAGCCGTGCTGCCCCTGTGCAAATACACTTCAAAATATGTAAATACATCATAAATATACAGGTAATATGTATATATTATAAACACAAGTTGTTGTTGGTGGTGGTCTGATGATAAAGACCGCCACTCTGGCATCATTCTGGCATGACTGGGTGCAACCTGGGAACCCAGGCTGCACCCTGGCATCATTCTGGGTTGACTGCGGGATCACTGGGGACACTCGGTTGGCTACCTGCCGCCATCTGACCAAGATGGCGGCTGGCGCAGCCGCCATTTTTCCAAAATGTAGGCCTGGCTGACCTCCATTTCGTCCAAGGTGGTGGCCAAGTTGGCCTCCATTTTGTCCAATGAGGTAGCCAAGCTGGCCTCCATTTTATCCAAGGTGGTGGCGAGGCGGGCCTCATTTTGTACGGCAAGGGAGCCGCGAGAGCGGCGACTTTTTTGAAAATGTTGGTCGCGCTCGCCCCCATTTTGTCCGGGACGGACTCCCCGCTGGCCTCCATTTGGTCCAAGCCCGGCTGCCGTACCTGCAGCCGTGCTGCCCCTGTGCAAATACACTTCAAAATATGTAAATACATCATAAATATACAGGTAATATGTATATATTATAAACACAAGTTGTTGTTGGTGGTGGTCTGATGATAAAGACCGCCACTCTGGCATCATTCTGGCATGACTGGGTGCAACCTGGGAACCCAGGCTGCACCCTGGCATCATTCTGGGTTGACTGCGGGATCACTGGGGACACTCGGTTGGCTACCTGCCGCCATCTGACCAAGATGGCGGCTGGCGCAGCCGCCATTTTTCCAAAATGTAGGCCTGGCTGACCTCCATTTCGTCCAAGGTGGTGGCCAAGTTGGCCTCCATTTTGTCCAATGAGGTAGCCAAGCTGGCCTCCATTTTGTCCAAGGTGGTGGCGAGGCGGGCCTCATTTTGTACGGCATGGGAGCCGCGTGAGCGGCGACTTTTTTGAAAATGTTGGTCGCGCTCGCCCCCATTTTGTCCGGGACGGACTCCCCGCTGGCCTCCATTTGGTCCAAGCCCGGCTGCCGTACCTGCAGCCGTGCTGCCCCTGTGCAAATACACTTCAAAATATGTAAATACATCATAAATATACAGGTAATATATATATATTATAAACACAAGTTGTTGTTGGTGGTGGTCTGATGATAAAGACCGCCACTCTGGCATCATTCTGGCATGACTGGGTGCAACCTGGGAACCCAGGCTGCACCCTGGCATCATTCTGGGTTGACTGCGGGATCACTGGGGACACTCGGTTGGCTACCTGCCGCCATCTGACCAAGATGGCGGCTGGCGCAGCCGCCATTTTTCCAAAATGTAGGCCTGGCTGACCTCCATTTCGTCCAAGGTGGTGGCCAAGTTGGCCTCCATTTTGTCCAATGAGGTAGCCAAGCTGGCCTCCATTTTATCCAAGGTGGTGGCGAGGCGGGCCTCATTTTGTACGGCAAGGGAGCCGCGAGAGCGGCGACTTTTTTGAAAATGTTGGTCGCGCTCGCCCCCATTTTGTCCGGGACGGACTCCCCGCTGGCCTCCATTTGGTCCAAGCCCGGCTGCCGTACCTGCAGCCGTGCTGCCCCTGTGCAAATACACTTCAAAATATGTAAATACATCATAAATATACAGGTAATATATATATATTATAAACACAAGTTGTTGTTGGTGGTGGTGGTGGTCTGATGATAAAGACCGCCACTCTGGCATCATTCTGGCATGACTGGGTGCAACCTGGGAACCCAGGCTGCACCCTGGCATCATTCTGGGTTGACTGCGGGATCACTGGGGACACTCGGTTGGCTACCTGCCGCCATCTGACCAAGATGGCGGCTGGCGCAGCCGCCATTTTTCCAAAATGTAGGCCTGGCTGACCTCCATTTCGTCCAAGGTGGTGGCCAAGTTGGCCTCCATTTCGTCCAAGGTGGTGGCCAATTTGGCCTCCAATTTGTCCAATGAGGAAGCCAAGCTGGCCTCCATTTTGTCCAAGGTGGTGGCGAGGCGGGCCTTTTTGTACGGCATGGGAGCCGCGTGAGCGGCGACTTTTTTGAAAATGTTGGTCGCGCTCGCCCCCATTTTGTCCGGGACGGACTCCCCGCTGGCCTCCATTTGGTCCAAGCCCGGCTGCCGTACCTGCAGCCGTGCTGCCCCTGTGCAAATACACTTCAAAATATGTAAATACATCATAAATATACAGGTAATATGTATATATTATAAACACAAGTTGTTGTTGGTGGTGGTCTGATGATAAAGACCGCCACTCTGGCATCATTCTGGCATGACTGGGTGCAACCTGGGAACCCAGGCTGCACCCTGGCATCATTCTGGGTTGACTGCGGGATCACTGGGGACACTCGGTTGGCTACCTGCCGCCATCTGACCAAGATGGCGGCTGGCGCAGCCGCCATTTTTCCAAAATGTAGGCCTGGCTGACCTCCATTTCGTCCAAGGTGGTGGCCAAGTTGGCCTCCATTTTGTCCAATGAGGTAGCCAAGCTGGCCTCCATTTTATCCAAGGTGGTGGCGAGGCGGGCCTCATTTTGTACGGCAAGGGAGCCGCGAGAGCGGCGACTTTTTTGAAAATGTTGGTCGCGCTCGCCCCCATTTTGTCCGGGACGGACTCCCCGCTGGCCTCCATTTGGTCCAAGCCCGGCTGCCGTACCTGCAGCCGTGCTGCCCCTGTGCAAATACACTTCAAAATATGTAAATACATCATAAATATACAGGTAATATGTATATATTATAAACACAAGTTGTTGTTGGTGGTGGTCTGATGATAAAGACCGCCACTCTGGCATCATTCTGGCATGACTGGGTGCAACCTGGGAACCCAGGCTGCACCCTGGCATCATTCTGGGTTGACTGCGGGATCACTGGGGACACTCGGTTGGCTACCTGCCGCCATCTGACCAAGATGGCGGCTGGCGCAGCCGCCATTTTTCCAAAATGTAGGCCTGGCTGACCTCCATTTCGTCCAAGGTGGTGGCCAAGTTGGCCTCCATTTTGTCCAATGAGGTAGCCAAGCTGGCCTCCATTTTATCCAAGGTGGTGGCGAGGCGGGCCTCATTTTGTACGGCAAGGGAGCCGCGAGAGCGGCGACTTTTTTGAAAATGTTGGTCGCGCTCGCCCCCATTTTGTCCGGGACGGACTCCCCGCTGGCCTCCATTTGGTCCAAGCCCGGCTGCCGTACCTGCAGCCGTGCTGCCCCTGTGCAAATACACTTCAAAATATGTAAATACATCATAAATATACAGGTAATATATATATATTATAAACACAAGTTGTTGTTGGTGGTGGTGGTGGTCTGATGATAAAGACCGCCACTCTGGCATCATTCTGGCATGACTGGGTGCAACCTGGGAACCCAGGCTGCACCCTGGCATCATTCTGGGTTGACTGCGGGATCACTGGGGACACTCGGTTGGCTACCTGCCGCCATCTGACCAAGATGGCGGCTGGCGCAGCCGCCATTTTTCCAAAATGTAGGCCTGGCTGACCTCCATTTCGTCCAAGGTGGTGGCCAAGTTGGCCTCCATTTCGTCCAAGGTGGTGGCCAATTTGGCCTCCAATTTGTCCAATGAGGTAGCCAAGCTGGCCTCCATTTTGTCCAAGGTGGTGGCGAGGCGGGCCTCATTTTGTACGGCATGGGAGCCGCGTGAGCGGCGACTTTTTTGAAAATGTTGGTCGCGCTCGCCCCCATTTTGTCCGGGACGGACTCCCCGCTGGCCTCCATTTGGTCCAAGCCCGGCTGCCGTACCTGCAGCCATGCTGCCCCTGTGCAAATACACTTCAAAATATGTAAATACATCATAAATATACAGGTAATATATATATATTATAAACACAAGTTGTTGTTGGTGGTGGTCTGATGATAAAGACCGCCACTCTGGCATCATTCTGGCATGACTGGGTGCAACCTGGGAACCCAGGCTGCACCCTGGCATCATTCTGGGTTGACTGCGGGATCACTGGGGACACTCGGTTGGCTACCTGCCGCCATCTGACCAAGATGGCGGCTGGCGCAGCCGCCATTTTTCCAAAATGTAGGCCTGGCTGACCTCCATTTCGTCCAAGGTGGTGGCCAAGTTGGCCTCCATTTCGTCCAAGGTGGTGGCCAATTTGGCCTCCAATTTGTCCAATGAGGTAGCCAAGCTGGCCTCCATTTTGTCCAAGGTGGTGGCGAGGCGGGCCTCATTTTGTACGGCATGGGAGCCGCGTGAGCGGCGACTTTTTTGAAAATGTTGGTCGCGCTCGCCCCCATTTTGTCCGGGACGGACTCCCCGCTGGCCTCCATTTGGTCCAAGCCCGGCTGCCGTACCTGCAGCCGTGCTGCCCCTGTGCAAATACACTTCAAAATATGTAAATACATCATAAATATACAGGTAATATATATATATTATAAACACAAGTTGTTGTTGGTGGTGGTCTGATGATAAAGACCGCCACTCTGGCATCATTCTGGCATGACTGGGTGCAACCTGGGAACCCAGGCTGCACCCTGGCATCATTCTGGGTTGACTGCGGGATCACTGGGGACACTCGGTTGGCTACCTGCCGCCATCTGACCAAGATGGCGGCTGGCGCAGCCGCCATTTTTCCAAAATGTAGGCCTGGCTGACCTCCATTTCGTCCAAGGTGGTGGCCAAGTTGGCCTCCATTTTGTCCAATGAGGTAGCCAAGCTGGCCTCCATTTTGTCCAAGGTGGTGGCGAGGCGGGCCTCATTTTGTACGGCATGTGAGCCGCGTGAGCGGCGACTTTTTTGAAAATGTTGGTCGCGCTCGCCCCCATTTTGTCCGGGACGGACTCCCCGCTGGCCTCCATTTGGTCCAAGCCCGGCTGCCGTACCTGCAGCCGTGCTGCCCCTGTGCAAATACACTTCAAAATATGTAAATACATCATAAATATACAGGTAATATATATATATTATAAACACAAGTTGTTGTTGGTGGTGGTCTGATGATAAAGACCGCCACTCTGGCATCATTCTGGCATGACTGGGTGCAACCTGGGAACCCAGGCTGCACCCTGGCATCATTCTGGGTTGACTGCGGGATCACTGGGGACACTCGGTTGGCTACCTGCCGCCATCTGACCAAGATGGCGGCTGGCGCAGCCGCCATTTTTCCAAAATGTAGGCCTGGCTGACCTCCATTTCGTCCAAGGTGGTGGCCAAGTTGGCCTCCATTTTGTCCAATGAGGTAGCCAAGCTGGCCTCCATTTTGTCCAAGGTGGTGGCGAGGCGGGCCTCATTTTGTACGGCATGGGAGCCGCGTGAGCGGCGACTTTTTTGAAAATGTTGGTCGCGCTCGCCCCCATTTTGTCCGGGACGGACTCCCCGCTGGCCTCCATTTGGTCCAAGCCCGGCTGCCGTACCTGCAGCCGTGCTGCCCCTGTGCAAATACACTTCAAAATATGTAAATACATCATAAATATACAGGTAATATATATATATTATAAACACAAGTTGTTGTTGGTGGTGGTCTGATGATAAAGACCGCCACTCTGGCATCATTCTGGCATGACTGGGTGCAACCTGGGAACCCAGGCTGCACCCTGGCATCATTCTGGGTTGACTGCGGGATCACTGGGGACACTCGGTTGGCTACCTGCCGCCATCTGACCAAGATGGCGGCTGGCGCAGCCGCCATTTTTCCAAAATGTAGGCCTGGCTGACCTCCATTTCGTCCAAGGTGGTGGCCAAGTTGGCCTCCATTTTGTCCAATGAGGTAGCCAAGCTGGCCTCCATTTTGTCCAAGGTGGTGGCGAGGCGGGCCTCATTTTGTACGGCATGGGAGCCGCGTGAGCGGCGACTTTTTTGAAAATGTTGGTCGCGCTCGCCCCCATTTTGTCCGGGACGGACTCCCCGCTGGCCTCCATTTGGTCCAAGCCCGGCTGCCGTACCTGCAGCCGTGCTGCCCCTGTGCAAATACACTTCAAAATATGTAAATACATCATAAATATACAGGTAATATATATATATTATAAACACAAGTTGTTGTTGGTGGTGGTCTGATGATAAAGACCGCCACTCTGGCATCATTCTGGCATGACTGGGTGCAACCTGGGAACCCAGGCTGCACCCTGGCATCATTCTGGGTTGACTGCGGGATCACTGGGGACACTCGGTTGGCTACCTGCCGCCATCTGACCAAGATGGCGGCTGGCGCAGCCGCCATTTTTCCAAAATGTAGGCCTGGCTGACCTCCATTTCGTCCAAGGTGGTGGCCAAGTTGGCCTCCATTTTGTCCAATGAGGTAGCCAAGCTGGCCTCCATTTTGTCCAAGGTGGTGGCGAGGCGGGCCTCATTTTGTACGGCATGGGAGCCGCGTGAGCGGCGACTTTTTTGAAAATGTTGGTCGCGCTCGCCCCCATTTTGTCCGGGACGGACTCCCCGCTGGCCTCCATTTGGTCCAAGCCCGGCTGCCGTACCTGCAGCCGTGCTGCCCCTGTGCAAATACACTTCAAAATATGTAAATACATCATAAATATACAGGTAATATATATATATTATAAACACAAGTTGTTGTTGGTGGTGGTCTGATGATAAAGACCGCCACTCTGGCATCATTCTGGCATGACTGGGTGCAACCTGGGAACCCAGGCTGCACCCTGGCATCATTCTGGGTTGACTGCGGGATCACTGGGGACACTCGGTTGGCTACCTGCCGCCATCTGACCAAGATGGCGGCTGGCGCAGCCGCCATTTTTCCAAAATGTAGGCCTGGCTGACCTCCATTTCGTCCAAGGTGGTGGCCAAGTTGGCCTCCATTTTGTCCAATGAGGTAGCCAAGCTGGCCTACATTTTATCCAAGGTGGTGGCGAGGCGGGCCTCATTTTGTACGGCAAGGGAGCCGCGAGAGCGGCGACTTTTTTGAAAATGTTGGTCGCGCTCGCCCCCATTTTGTCCGGGACGGACTCCCCGCTGGCCTCCATTTGGTCCAAGCCCGGCTGCCGTACCTGCAGCCGTGCTGCCCCTGTGCAAATACACTTCAAAATATGTAAATACATCATAAATATACAGGTAATATATATATATTATAAACACAAGTTGTTGTTGGTGGTGGTCTGATGATAAAGACCGCCACTCTGGCATCATTCTGGCATGACTGGGTGCAACCTGGGAACCCAGGCTGCACCCTGGCATCATTCTGGGTTGACTGCGGGATCACTGGGGACACTCGGTTGGCTACCTGCCGCCATCTGACCAAGATGGCGGCTGGCGCAGCCGCCATTTTTCCAAAATGTAGGCCTGGCTGACCTCCATTTCGTCCAAGGTGGTGGCCAAGTTGGCCTCCATTTTGTCCAATGAGGTAGCCAAGCTGGCCTCCATTTTGTCCAAGGTGGTGGCGAGGCGGGCCTCATTTTGTACGGCATGGGAGCCGCGTGAGCGGCGACTTTTTTGAAAATGTTGGTCGCGCTCGCCCCCATTTTGTCCGGGACGGACTCCCCGCTGGCCTCCATTTGGTCCAAGCCCGGCTGCCGTACCTGCAGCCGTGCTGCCCCTGTGCAAATACACTTCAAAATATGTAAATACATCATAAATATACAGGTAATATATATATATTATAAACACAAGTTGTTGTTGGTGGTGGTGGTGGTCTGATGATAAAGACCGCCACTCTGGCATCATTCTGGCATGACTGGGTGCAACCTGGGAACCCAGGCTGCACCCTGGCATCATTCTGGGTTGACTGCGGGATCACTGGGGACACTCGGTTGGCTACCTGCCGCCATCTGACCAAGATGGCGGCTGGCGCAGCCGCCATTTTTCCAAAATGTAGGCCTGGCTGACCTCCATTTCGTCCAAGGTGGTGGCCAAGTTGGCCTCCATTTCGTCCAAGGTGGTGGCCAATTTGGCCTCCAATTTGTCCAATGAGGAAGCCAAGCTGGCCTCCATTTTGTCCAAGGTGGTGGCGAGGCGGGCCTCATTTTGTACGGCATGGGAGCCGCGTGAGCGGCGACTTTTTTGAAAATGTTGGTCGCGCTCGCCCCCATTTTGTCCGGGACGGACTCCCCGCTGGCCTCCATTTGGTCCAAGCCCGGCTGCCGTACCTGCAGCCGTGCTGCCCCTGTGCAAATACACTTCAAAATATGTAAATACATCATAAATATACAGGTAATATGTATATATTATAAACACAAGTTGTTGTTGGTGGTGGTCTGATGATAAAGACCGCCACTCTGGCATCATTCTGGCATGACTGGGTGCAACCTGGGAACCCAGGCTGCACCCTGGCATCATTCTGGGTTGACTGCGGGATCACTGGGGACACTCGGTTGGCTACCTGCCGCCATCTGACCAAGATGGCGGCTGGCGCAGCCGCCATTTTTCCAAAATGTAGGCCTGGCTGACCTCCATTTCGTCCAAGGTGGTGGCCAAGTTGGCCTCCATTTTGTCCAATGAGGTAGCCAAGCTGGCCTCCATTTTATCCAAGGTGGTGGCGAGGCGGGCCTCATTTTGTACGGCAAGGGAGCCGCGAGAGCGGCGACTTTTTTGAAAATGTTGGTCGCGCTCGCCCCCATTTTGTCCGGGACGGACTCCCCGCTGGCCTCCATTTGGTCCAAGCCCGGCTGCCGTACCTGCAGCCGTGCTGCCCCTGTGCAAATACACTTCAAAATATGTAAATACATCATAAATATACAGGTAATATGTATATATTATAAACACAAGTTGTTGTTGGTGGTGGTCTGATGATAAAGACCGCCACTCTGGCATCATTCTGGCATGACTGGGTGCAACCTGGGAACCCAGGCTGCACCCTGGCATCATTCTGGGTTGACTGCGGGATCACTGGGGACACTCGGTTGGCTACCTGCCGCCATCTGACCAAGATGGCGGCTGGCGCAGCCGCCATTTTTCCAAAATGTAGGCCTGGCTGACCTCCATTTCGTCCAAGGTGGTGGCCAAGTTGGCCTCCATTTTGTCCAATGAGGTAGCCAAGCTGGCCTCCATTTTATCCAAGGTGGTGGCGAGGCGGGCCTCATTTTGTACGGCAAGGGAGCCGCGAGAGCGGCGACTTTTTTGAAAATGTTGGTCGCGCTCGCCCCCATTTTGTCCGGGACGGACTCCCCGCTGGCCTCCATTTGGTCCAAGCCCGGCTGCCGTACCTGCAGCCGTGCTGCCCCTGTGCAAATACACTTCAAAATATGTAAATACATCATAAATATACAGGTAATATATATATATTATAAACACAAGTTGTTGTTGGTGGTGGTGGTGGTCTGATGATAAAGACCGCCACTCTGGCATCATTCTGGCATGACTGGGTGCAACCTGGGAACCCAGGCTGCACCCTGGCATCATTCTGGGTTGACTGCGGGATCACTGGGGACACTCGGTTGGCTACCTGCCGCCATCTGACCAAGATGGCGGCTGGCGCAGCCGCCATTTTTCCAAAATGTAGGCCTGGCTGACCTCCATTTCGTCCAAGGTGGTGGCCAAGTTGGCCTCCATTTCGTCCAAGGTGGTGGCCAATTTGGCCTCCAATTTGTCCAATGAGGTAGCCAAGCTGGCCTCCATTTTGTCCAAGGTGGTGGCGAGGCGGGCCTCATTTTGTACGGCATGTGAGCCGCGTGAGCGGCGACTTTTTTGAAAATGTTGGTCGCGCTCGCCCCCATTTTGTCCGGGACGGACTCCCCGCTGGCCTCCATTTGGTCCAAGCCCGGCTGCCGTACCTGCAGCCATGCTGCCCCTGTGCAAATACACTTCAAAATATGTAAATACATCATAAATATACAGGTAATATATATATATTATAAACACAAGTTGTTGTTGGTGGTGGTCTGATGATAAAGACCGCCACTCTGGCATCATTCTGGCATGACTGGGTGCAACCTGGGAACCCAGGCTGCACCCTGGCATCATTCTGGGTTGACTGCGGGATCACTGGGGACACTCGGTTGGCTACCTGCCGCCATCTGACCAAGATGGCGGCTGGCGCAGCCGCCATTTTTCCAAAATGTAGGCCTGGCTGACCTCCATTTCGTCCAAGGTGGTGGCCAAGTTGGCCTCCATTTCGTCCAAGGTGGTGGCCAATTTGGCCTCCAATTTGTCCAATGAGGTAGCCAAGCTGGCCTCCATTTTGTCCAAGGTGGTGGCGAGGCGGGCCTCATTTTGTACGGCATGGGAGCCGCGTGAGCGGCGACTTTTTTGAAAATGTTGGTCGCGCTCGCCCCCATTTTGTCCGGGACGGACTCCCCGCTGGCCTCCATTTGGTCCAAGCCCGGCTGCCGTACCTGCAGCCGTGCTGCCCCTGTGCAAATACACTTCAAAATATGTAAATACATCATAAATATACAGGTAATATATATATATTATAAACACAAGTTGTTGTTGGTGGTGGTGGTGGTCTGATGATAAAGACCGCCACTCTGGCATCATTCTGGCATGACTGGGTGCAACCTGGGAACCCAGGCTGCACCCTGGCATCATTCTGGGTTGACTGCGGGATCACTGGGGACACTCGGTTGGCTACCTGCCGCCATCTGACCAAGATGGCGGCTGGCGCAGCCGCCATTTTTCCAAAATGTAGGCCTGGCTGTCCTCCATTTCGTCCAAGGTGGTGGCCAAGTTGGCCTCCATTTTGTCCAATGAGGTAGCCAAGCTGGCCTCCATTTTATCCAAGGTGGTGGCGAGGCGGGCCTCATTTTGTACGGCAAGGGAGCCGCGAGAGCGGCGACTTTTTTGAAAATGTTGGTCGCGCTCGCCCCCATTTTGTCCGGGACGGACTCCCCGCTGGCCTCCATTTGGTCCAAGCCCGGCTGCCGTACCTGCAGCCGTGCTGCCCCTGTGCAAATACACTTCAAAATATGTAAATACATCATAAATATACAGGTAATATATATATATTATAAACACAAGTTGTTGTTGGTGGTGGTCTGATGATAAAGACCGCCACTCTGGCATCATTCTGGCATGACTGGGTGCAACCTGGGAACCCAGGCTGCACCCTGGCATCATTCTGGGTTGACTGCGGGATCACTGGGGACACTCGGTTGGCTACCTGCCGCCATCTGACCAAGATGGCGGCTGGCGCAGCCGCCATTTTTCCAAAATGTAGGCCTGGCTGACCTCCATTTCGTCCAAGGTGGTGGCCAAGTTGGCCTCCATTTTGTCCAATGAGGTAGCCAAGCTGGCCTCCATTTTGTCCAAGGTGGTGGCGAGGCGGGCCTCATTTTGTACGGCATGTGAGCCGCGTGAGCGGCGACTTTTTTGAAAATGTTGGTCGCGCTCGCCCCCATTTTGTCCGGGACGGACTCCCCGCTGGCCTCCATTTGGTCCAAGCCCGGCTGCCGTACCTGCAGCCGTGCTGCCCCTGTGCAAATACACTTCAAAATATGTAAATACATCATAAATATACAGGTAATATATATATATTATAAACACAAGTTGTTGTTGGTGGTGGTCTGATGATAAAGACCGCCACTCTGGCATCATTCTGGCATGACTGGGTGCAACCTGGGAACCCAGGCTGCACCCTGGCATCATTCTGGGTTGACTGCGGGATCACTGGGGACACTCGGTTGGCTACCTGCCGCCATCTGACCAAGATGGCGGCTGGCGCAGCCGCCATTTTTCCAAAATGTAGGCCTGGCTGACCTCCATTTCGTCCAAGGTGGTGGCCAAGTTGGCCTCCATTTTGTCCAATGAGGTAGCCAAGCTGGCCTCCATTTTGTCCAAGGTGGTGGCGAGGCGGGCCTCATTTTGTACGGCATGGGAGCCGCGTGAGCGGCGACTTTTTTGAAAATGTTGGTCGCGCTCGCCCCCATTTTGTCCGGGACGGACTCCCCGCTGGCCTCCATTTGGTCCAAGCCCGGCTGCCGTACCTGCAGCCGTGCTGCCCCTGTGCAAATACACTTCAAAATATGTAAATACATCATAAATATACAGGTAATATATATATATTATAAACACAAGTTGTTGTTGGTGGTGGTCTGATGATAAAGACCGCCACTCTGGCATCATTCTGGCATGACTGGGTGCAACCTGGGAACCCAGGCTGCACCCTGGCATCATTCTGGGTTGACTGCGGGATCACTGGGGACACTCGGTTGGCTACCTGCCGCCATCTGACCAAGATGGCGGCTGGCGCAGCCGCCATTTTTCCAAAATGTAGGCCTGGCTGACCTCCATTTCGTCCAAGGTGGTGGCCAAGTTGGCCTCCATTTTGTCCAATGAGGTAGCCAAGCTGGCCTCCATTTTGTCCAAGGTGGTGGCGAGGCGGGCCTCATTTTGTACGGCATGGGAGCCGCGTGAGCGGCGACTTTTTTGAAAATGTTGGTCGCGCTCGCCCCCATTTTGTCCGGGACGGACTCCCCGCTGGCCTCCATTTGGTCCAAGCCCGGCTGCCGTACCTGCAGCCGTGCTGCCCCTGTGCAAATACACTTCAAAAT
Organism: Heptranchias perlo; assembly: GCF_035084215.1. NCBI lineage: Eukaryota > Metazoa > Chordata > Chondrichthyes > Hexanchiformes > Hexanchidae > Heptranchias > Heptranchias perlo. The sequence goes on from NC_090363.1 coordinate 15,199,950, forward strand.
ATGTAAATACATCATAAATATACAGGTAATATATATATATTATAAACACAAGTTGTTGTTGGTGGTGGTCTGATGATAAAGACCGCCACTCTGGCATCATTCTGGCATGACTGGGTGCAACCTGGGAACCCAGGCTGCACCCTGGCATCATTCTGGGTTGACTGCGGGATCACTGGGGACACTCGGTTGGCTACCTGCCGCCATCTGACCAAGATGGCGGCTGGCGCAGCCGCCATTTTTCCAAAATGTAGGCCTGGCTGACCTCCATTTCGTCCAAGGTGGTGGCCAAGTTGGCCTCCATTTTGTCCAATGAGGTAGCCAAGCTGGCCTCCATTTTGTCCAAGGTGGTGGCGAGGCGGGCCTCATTTTGTACGGCATGGGAGCCGCGTGAGCGGCGACTTTTTTGAAAATGTTGGTCGCGCTCGCCCCCATTTTGTCCGGGACGGACTCCCCGCTGGCCTCCATTTGGTCCAAGCCCGGCTGCCGTACCTGCAGCCGTGCTGCCCCTGTGCAAATACACTTCAAAATATGTAAATACATCATAAATATACAGGTAATATATATATATTATAAACACAAGTTGTTGTTGGTGGTGGTCTGATGATAAAGACCGCCACTCTGGCATCATTCTGGCATGACTGGGTGCAACCTGGGAACCCAGGCTGCACCCTGGCATCATTCTGGGTTGACTGCGGGATCACTGGGGACACTCGGTTGGCTACCTGCCGCCATCTGACCAAGATGGCGGCTGGCGCAGCCGCCATTTTTCCAAAATGTAGGCCTGGCTGACCTCCATTTCGTCCAAGGTGGTGGCCAAGTTGGCCTCCATTTTGTCCAATGAGGTAGCCAAGCTGGCCTCCATTTTGTCCAAGGTGGTGGCGAGGCGGGCCTCATTTTGTACGGCATGGGAGCCGCGTGAGCGGCGACTTTTTTGAAAATGTTGGTCGCGCTCGCCCCCATTTTGTCCGGGACGGACTCCCCGCTGGCCTCCATTTGGTCCAAGCCCGGCTGCCGTACCTGCAGCCGTGCTGCCCCTGTGCAAATACACTTCAAAATATGTAAATACATCATAAATATACAGGTAATATATATATATTATAAACACAAGTTGTTGTTGGTGGTGGTCTGATGATAAAGACCGCCACTCTGGCATCATTCTGGCATGACTGGGTGCAACCTGGGAACCCAGGCTGCACCCTGGCATCATTCTGGGTTGACTGCGGGATCACTGGGGACACTCGGTTGGCTACCTGCCGCCATCTGACCAAGATGGCGGCTGGCGCAGCCGCCATTTTTCCAAAATGTAGGCCTGGCTGACCTCCATTTCGTCCAAGGTGGTGGCCAAGTTGGCCTCCATTTTGTCCAATGAGGTAGCCAAGCTGGCCTACATTTTATCCAAGGTGGTGGCGAGGCGGGCCTCATTTTGTACGGCAAGGGAGCCGCGAGAGCGGCGACTTTTTTGAAAATGTTGGTCGCGCTCGCCCCCATTTTGTCCGGGACGGACTCCCCGCTGGCCTCCATTTGGTCCAAGCCCGGCTGCCGTACCTGCAGCCGTGCTGCCCCTGTGCAAATACACTTCAAAATATGTAAATACATCATAAATATACAGGTAATATATATATATTATAAACACAAGTTGTTGTTGGTGGTGGTGGTGGTCTGATGATAAAGACCGCCACTCTGGCATCATTCTGGCATGACTGGGTGCAACCTGGGAACCCAGGCTGCACCCTGGCATCATTCTGGGTTGACTGCGGGATCACTGGGGACACTCGGTTGGCTACCTGCCGCCATCTGACCAAGATGGCGGCTGGCGCAGCCGCCATTTTTCCAAAATGTAGGCCTGGCTGTCCTCCATTTCGTCCAAGGTGGTGGCCAAGTTGGCCTCCATTTTGTCCAAGGTGGTGGCGAGGCGGGCCTCATTTTGTACGGCATGGGAGCCGCGTGAGCGGCGACTTTTTTGAAAATGTTGGTCGCGCTCGCCCCCATTTTGTCCGGGACGGACTCCCCGCTGGCCTCCATTTGGTCCAAGCCCGGCTGCCGTACCTGCAGCCGTGCTGCCCCTGTGCAAATACACTTCAAAATATGTAAATACATCATAAATATACAGGTAATATATATATATTATAAACACAAGTTGTTGTTGGTGGTGGTCTGATGATAAAGACCGCCACTCTGGCATCATTCTGGCATGACTGGGTGCAACCTGGGAACCCAGGCTGCACCCTGGCATCATTCTGGGTTGACTGCGGGATCACTGGGGACACTCGGTTGGCTACCTGCCGCCATCTGACCAAGATGGCGGCTGGCGCAGCCGCCATTTTTCCAAAATGTAGGCCTGGCTGACCTCCATTTCGTCCAAGGTGGTGGCCAAGTTGGCCTCCATTTTGTCCAATGAGGTAGCCAAGCTGGCCTCCATTTTGTCCAAGGTGGTGGCGAGGCGGGCCTCATTTTGTACGGCATGGGAGCCGCGTGAGCGGCGACTTTTTTGAAAATGTTGGTCGCGCTCGCCCCCATTTTGTCCGGGACGGACTCCCCGCTGGCCTCCATTTGGTCCAAGCCCGGCTGCCGTACCTGCAGCCGTGCTGCCCCTGTGCAAATACACTTCAAAATATGTAAATACATCATAAATATACAGGTAATATATATATATTATAAACACAAGTTGTTGTTGGTGGTGGTCTGATGATAAAGACCGCCACTCTGGCATCATTCTGGCATGACTGGGTGCAACCTGGGAACCCAGGCTGCACCCTGGCATCATTCTGGGTTGACTGCGGGATCACTGGGGACACTCGGTTGGCTACCTGCCGCCATCTGACCAAGATGGCGGCTGGCGCAGCCGCCATTTTTCCAAAATGTAGGCCTGGCTGACCTCCATTTCGTCCAAGGTGGTGGCCAAGTTGGCCTCCATTTTGTCCAATGAGGTAGCCAAGCTGGCCTCCATTTTGTCCAAGGTGGTGGCGAGGCGGGCCTCATTTTGTACGGCATGGGAGCCGCGTGAGCGGTGACTTTTTTGAAAATGTTGGTCGCGCTCGCCCCCATTTTGTCCGGGACGGACTCCCCGCTGGCCTCCATTTGGTCCAAGCCCGGCTGCCGTACCTGCAGCCGTGCTGCCCCTGTGCAAATACACTTCAAAATATGTAAATACATCATAAATATACAGGTAATATATATATATTATAAACACAAGTTGTTGTTGGTGGTGGTCTGATGATAAAGACCGCCACTCTGGCATCATTCTGGCATGACTGGGTGCAACCTGGGAACCCAGGCTGCACCCTGGCATCATTCTGGGTTGACTGCGGGATCACTGGGGACACTCGGTTGGCTACCTGCCGCCATCTGACCAAGATGGCGGCTGGCGCAGCCGCCATTTTTCCAAAATGTAGGCCTGGCTGACCTCCATTTCGTCCAAGGTGGTGGCCAAGTTGGCCTCCATTTTGTCCAATGAGGTAGCCAAGCTGGCCTCCATTTTGTCCAAGGTGGTGGCGAGGCGGGCCTCATTTTGTACGGCATGTGAGCCGCGTGAGCGGCGACTTTTTTGAAAATGTTGGTCGCGCTCGCCCCCATTTTGTCCGGGACGGACTCCCCGCTGGCCTCCATTTGGTCCAAGCCCGGCTGCCGTACCTGCAGCCGTGCTGCCCCTGTGCAAATACACTTCAAAATATGTAAATACATCATAAATATACAGGTAATATATATATATTATAAACACAAGTTGTTGTTGGTGGTGGTCTGATGATAAAGACCGCCACTCTGGCATCATTCTGGCATGACTGGGTGCAACCTGGGAACCCAGGCTGCACCCTGGCATCATTCTGGGTTGACTGCGGGATCACTGGGGACACTCGGTTGGCTACCTGCCGCCATCTGACCAAGATGGCGGCTGGCGCAGCCGCCATTTTTCCAAAATGTAGGCCTGGCTGACCTCCATTTCGTCCAAGGTGGTGGCCAAGTTGGCCTCCATTTTGTCCAATGAGGTAGCCAAGCTGGCCTCCATTTTGTCCAAGGTGGTGGCGAGGCGGGCCTCATTTTGTACGGCATGGGAGCCGCGTGAGCGGCGACTTTTTTGAAAATGTTGGTCGCGCTCGCCCCCATTTTGTCCGGGACGGACTCCCCGCTGGCCTCCATTTGGTCCAAGCCCGGCTGCCGTACCTGCAGCCGTGCTGCCCCTGTGCAAATACACTTCAAAATATGTAAATACATCATAAATATACAGGTAATATATATATATTATAAACACAAGTTGTTGTTGGTGGTGGTCTGATGATAAAGACCGCCACTCTGGCATCATTCTGGCATGACTGGGTGCAACCTGGGAACCCAGGCTGCACCCTGGCATCATTCTGGGTTGACTGCGGGATCACTGGGGACACTCGGTTGGCTACCTGCCGCCATCTGACCAAGATGGCGGCTGGCGCAGCCGCCATTTTTCCAAAATGTAGGCCTGGCTGACCTCCATTTCGTCCAAGGTGGTGGCCAAGTTGGCCTCCATTTTGTCCAATGAGGTAGCCAAGCTGGCCTCCATTTTGTCCAAGGTGGTGGCGAGGCGGGCCTCATTTTGTACGGCATGGGAGCCGCGTGAGCGGTGACTTTTTTGAAAATGTTGGTCGCGCTCGCCCCCATTTTGTCCGGGACGGACTCCCCGCTGGCCTCCATTTGGTCCAAGCCCGGCTGCCGTACCTGCAGCCGTGCTGCCCCTGTGCAAATACACTTCAAAATATGTAAATACATCATAAATATACAGGTAATATATATATATTATAAACACAAGTTGTTGTTGGTGGTGGTCTGATGATAAAGACCGCCACTCTGGCATCATTCTGGCATGACTGGGTGCAACCTGGGAACCCAGGCTGCACCCTGGCATCATTCTGGGTTGACTGCGGGATCACTGGGGACACTCGGTTGGCTACCTGCCGCCATCTGACCAAGATGGCGGCTGGCGCAGCCGCCATTTTTCCAAAATGTAGGCCTGGCTGACCTCCATTTCGTCCAAGGTGGTGGCCAAGTTGGCCTCCATTTTGTCCAATGAGGTAGCCAAGCTGGCCTCCATTTTGTCCAAGGTGGTGGCGAGGCGGGCCTCATTTTGTACGGCATGTGAGCCGCGTGAGCGGCGACTTTTTTGAAAATGTTGGTCGCGCTCGCCCCCATTTTGTCCGGGACGGACTCCCCGCTGGCCTCCATTTGGTCCAAGCCCGGCTGCCGTACCTGCAGCCGTGCTGCCCCTGTGCAAATACACTTCAAAATATGTAAATACATCATAAATATACAGGTAATATATATATATTATAAACACAAGTTGTTGTTGGTGGTGGTCTGATGATAAAGACCGCCACTCTGGCATCATTCTGGCATGACTGGGTGCAACCTGGGAACCCAGGCTGCACCCTGGCATCATTCTGGGTTGACTGCGGGATCACTGGGGACACTCGGTTGGCTACCTGCCGCCATCTGACCAAGATGGCGGCTGGCGCAGCCGCCATTTTTCCAAAATGTAGGCCTGGCTGACCTCCATTTCGTCCAAGGTGGTGGCCAAGTTGGCCTCCATTTTGTCCAATGAGGTAGCCAAGCTGGCCTCCATTTTGTCCAAGGTGGTGGCGAGGCGGGCCTCATTTTGTACGGCATGGGAGCCGCGTGAGCGGCGACTTTTTTGAAAATGTTGGTCGCGCTCGCCCCCATTTTGTCCGGGACGGACTCCCCGCTGGCCTCCATTTGGTCCAAGCCCGGCTGCCGTACCTGCAGCCGTGCTGCCCCTGTGCAAATACACTTCAAAATATGTAAATACATCATAAATATACAGGTAATATATATATATTATAAACACAAGTTGTTGTTGGTGGTGGTCTGATGATAAAGACCGCCACTCTGGCATCATTCTGGCATGACTGGGTGCAACCTGGGAACCCAGGCTGCACCCTGGCATCATTCTGGGTTGACTGCGGGATCACTGGGGACACTCGGTTGGCTACCTGCCGCCATCTGACCAAGATGGCGGCTGGCGCAGCCGCCATTTTTCCAAAATGTAGGCCTGGCTGACCTCCATTTCGTCCAAGGTGGTGGCCAAGTTGGCCTCCATTTTGTCCAATGAGGTAGCCAAGCTGGCCTCCATTTTGTCCAAGGTGGTGGCGAGGCGGGCCTCATTTTGTACGGCATGGGAGCCGCGTGAGCGGCGACTTTTTTGAAAATGTTGGTCGCGCTCGCCCCCATTTTGTCCGGGACGGACTCCCCGCTGGCCTCCATTTGGTCCAAGCCCGGCTGCCGTACCTGCAGCCGTGCTGCCCCTGTGCAAATACACTTCAAAATATGTAAATACATCATAAATATACAGGTAATATATATATATTATAAACACAAGTTGTTGTTGGTGGTGGTCTGATGATAAAGACCGCCACTCTGGCATCATTCTGGCATGACTGGGTGCAACCTGGGAACCCAGGCTGCACCCTGGCATCATTCTGGGTTGACTGCGGGATCACTGGGGACACTCGGTTGGCTACCTGCCGCCATCTGACCAAGATGGCGGCTGGCGCAGCCGCCATTTTTCCAAAATGTAGGCCTGGCTGACCTCCATTTCGTCCAAGGTGGTGGCCAAGTTGGCCTCCATTTTGTCCAATGAGGTAGCCAAGCTGGCCTCCATTTTGTCCAAGGTGGTGGCGAGGCGGGCCTCATTTTGTACGGCATGTGAGCCGCGTGAGCGGCGACTTTTTTGAAAATGTTGGTCGCGCTCGCCCCCATTTTGTCCGGGACGGACTCCCCGCTGGCCTCCATTTGGTCCAAGCCCGGCTGCCGTACCTGCAGCCGTGCTGCCCCTGTGCAAATACACTTCAAAATATGTAAATACATCATAAATATACAGGTAATATATATATATTATAAACACAAGTTGTTGTTGGTGGTGGTCTGATGATAAAGACCGCCACTCTGGCATCATTCTGGCATGACTGGGTGCAACCTGGGAACCCAGGCTGCACCCTGGCATCATTCTGGGTTGACTGCGGGATCACTGGGGACACTCGGTTGGCTACCTGCCGCCATCTGACCAAGATGGCGGCTGGCGCAGCCGCCATTTTTCCAAAATGTAGGCCTGGCTGACCTCCATTTCGTCCAAGGTGGTGGCCAAGTTGGCCTCCATTTTGTCCAATGAGGTAGCCAAGCTGGCCTCCATTTTGTCCAAGGTGGTGGCGAGGCGGGCCTCATTTTGTACGGCATGGGAGCCGCGTGAGCGGCGACTTTTTTGAAAATGTTGGTCGCGCTCGCCCCCATTTTGTCCGGGACGGACTCCCCGCTGGCCTCCATTTGGTCCAAGCCCGGCTGCCGTACCTGCAGCCGTGCTGCCCCTGTGCAAATACACTTCAAAATATGTAAATACATCATAAATATACAGGTAATATATATATATTATAAACACAAGTTGTTGTTGGTGGTGGTCTGATGATAAAGACCGCCACTCTGGCATCATTCTGGCATGACTGGGTGCAACCTGGGAACCCAGGCTGCACCCTGGCATCATTCTGGGTTGACTGCGGGATCACTGGGGACACTCGGTTGGCTACCTGCCGCCATCTGACCAAGATGGCGGCTGGCGCAGCCGCCATTTTTCCAAAATGTAGGCCTGGCTGACCTCCATTTCGTCCAAGGTGGTGGCCAAGTTGGCCTCCATTTTGTCCAATGAGGTAGCCAAGCTGGCCTCCATTTTGTCCAAGGTGGTGGCGAGGCGGGCCTCATTTTGTACGGCATGGGAGCCGCGTGAGCGGCGACTTTTTTGAAAATGTTGGTCGCGCTCGCCCCCATTTTGTCCGGGACGGACTCCCCGCTGGCCTCCATTTGGTCCAAGCCCGGCTGCCGTACCTGCAGCCGTGCTGCCCCTGTGCAAATACACTTCAAAATATGTAAATACATCATAAATATACAGGTAATATATATATATTATAAACACAAGTTGTTGTTGGTGGTGGTCTGATGATAAAGACCGCCACTCTGGCATCATTCTGGCATGACTGGGTGCAACCTGGGAACCCAGGCTGCACCCTGGCATCATTCTGGGTTGACTGCGGGATCACTGGGGACACTCGGTTGGCTACCTGCCGCCATCTGACCAAGATGGCGGCTGGCGCAGCCGCCATTTTTCCAAAATGTAGGCCTGGCTGACCTCCATTTCGTCCAAGGTGGTGGCCAAGTTGGCCTCCATTTTGTCCAATGAGGTAGCCAAGCTGGCCTCCATTTTATCCAAGGTGGTGGCGAGGCGGGCCTCATTTTGTACGGCAAGGGAGCCGCGAGAGCGGCGACTTTTTTGAAAATGTTGGTCGCGCTCGCCCCCATTTTGTCCGGGACGGACTCCCCGCTGGCCTCCATTTGGTCCAAGCCCGGCTGCCGTACCTGCAGCCGTGCTGCCCCTGTGCAAATACACTTCAAAATATGTAAATACATCATAAATATACAGGTAATATATATATATTATAAACACAAGTTGTTGTTGGTGGTGGTCTGATGATAAAGACCGCCACTCTGGCATCATTCTGGCATGACTGGGTGCAACCTGGGAACCCAGGCTGCACCCTGGCATCATTCTGGGTTGACTGCGGGATCACTGGGGACACTCGGTTGGCTACCTGCCGCCATCTGACCAAGATGGCGGCTGGCGCAGCCGCCATTTTTCCAAAATGTAGGCCTGGCTGACCTCCATTTCGTCCAAGGTGGTGGCCAAGTTGGCCTCCATTTTGTCCAATGAGGTAGCCAAGCTGGCCTCCATTTTGTCCAAGGTGGTGGCGAGGCGGGCCTCATTTTGTACGGCATGGGAGCCGCGTGAGCGGCGACTTTTTTGAAAATGTTGGTCGCGCTCGCCCCCATTTTGTCCGGGACGGACTCCCCGCTGGCCTCCATTTGGTCCAAGCCCGGCTGCCGTACCTGCAGCCGTGCTGCCCCTGTGCAAATACACTTCAAAATATGTAAATACATCATAAATATACAGGTAATATATATATATTATAAACACAAGTTGTTGTTGGTGGTGGTCTGATGATAAAGACCGCCACTCTGGCATCATTCTGGCATGACTGGGTGCAACCTGGGAACCCAGGCTGCACCCTGGCATCATTCTGGGTTGACTGCGGGATCACTGGGGACACTCGGTTGGCTACCTGCCGCCATCTGACCAAGATGGCGGCTGGCGCAGCCGCCATTTTTCCAAAATGTAGGCCTGGCTGACCTCCATTTCGTCCAAGGTGGTGGCCAAGTTGGCCTCCATTTTGTCCAATGAGGTAGCCAAGCTGGCCTCCATTTTATCCAAGGTGGTGGCGAGGCGGGCCTCATTTTGTACGGCAAGGGAGCCGCGAGAGCGGCGACTTTTTTGAAAATGTTGGTCGCGCTCGCCCCCATTTTGTCCGGGACGGACTCCCCGCTGGCCTCCATTTGGTCCAAGCCCGGCTGCCGTACCTGCAGCCGTGCTGCCCCTGTGCAAATACACTTCAAAATATGTAAATACATCATAAATATACAGGTAATATATATATATTATAAACACAAGTTGTTGTTGGTGGTGGTCTGATGATAAAGACCGCCACTCTGGCATCATTCTGGCATGACTGGGTGCAACCTGGGAACCCAGGCTGCACCCTGGCATCATTCTGGGTTGACTGCGGGATCACTGGGGACACTCGGTTGGCTACCTGCCGCCATCTGACCAAGATGGCGGCTGGCGCAGCCGCCATTTTTCCAAAATGTAGGCCTGGCTGACCTCCATTTCGTCCAAGGTGGTGGCCAAGTTGGCCTCCATTTTGTCCAATGAGGTAGCCAAGCTGGCCTCCATTTTGTCCAAGGTGGTGGCGAGGCGGGCCTCATTTTGTACGGCATGGGAGCCGCGTGAGCGGCGACTTTTTTGAAAATGTTGGTCGCGCTCGCCCCCATTTTGTCCGGGACGGACTCCCCGCTGGCCTCCATTTGGTCCAAGCCCGGCTGCCGTACCTGCAGCCGTGCTGCCCCTGTGCAAATACACTTCAAAATATGTAAATACATCATAAATATACAGGTAATATATATATATTATAAACACAAGTTGTTGTTGGTGGTGGTCTGATGATAAAGACCGCCACTCTGGCATCATTCTGGCATGACTGGGTGCAACCTGGGAACCCAGGCTGCACCCTGGCATCATTCTGGGTTGACTGCGGGATCACTGGGGACACTCGGTTGGCTACCTGCCGCCATCTGACCAAGATGGCGGCTGGCGCAGCCGCCATTTTTCCAAAATGTAGGCCTGGCTGACCTCCATTTCGTCCAAGGTGGTGGCCAAGTTGGCCTCCATTTTGTCCAATGAGGTAGCCAAGCTGGCCTCCATTTTGTCCAAGGTGGTGGCGAGGCGGGCCTCATTTTGTACGGCATGGGAGCCGCGTGAGCGGCGACTTTTTTGAAAATGTTGGTCGCGCTCGCCCCCATTTTGTCCGGGACGGACTCCCCGCTGGCCTCCATTTGGTCCAAGCCCGGCTGCCGTACCTGCAGCCGTGCTGCCCCTGTGCAAATACACTTCAAAATATGTAAATACATCATAAATATACAGGTAATATATATATATTATAAACACAAGTTGTTGTTGGTGGTGGTCTGATGATAAAGACCGCCACTCTGGCATCATTCTGGCATGACTGGGTGCAACCTGGGAACCCAGGCTGCACCCTGGCATCATTCTGGGTTGACTGCGGGATCACTGGGGACACTCGGTTGGCTACCTGCCGCCATCTGACCAAGATGGCGGCTGGCGCAGCCGCCATTTTTCCAAAATGTAGGCCTGGCTGACCTCCATTTCGTCCAAGGTGGTGGCCAAGTTGGCCTCCATTTTGTCCAATGAGGTAGCCAAGCTGGCCTCCATTTTATCCAAGGTGGTGGCGAGGCGGGCCTCATTTTGTACGGCAAGGGAGCCGCGAGAGCGGCGACTTTTTTGAAAATGTTGGTCGCGCTCGCCCCCATTTTGTCCGGGACGGACTCCCCGCTGGCCTCCATTTGGTCCAAGCCCGGCTGCCGTACCTGCAGCCGTGCTGCCCCTGTGCAAATACACTTCAAAATATGTAAATACATCATAAATATACAGGTAATATATATATATTATAAACACAAGTTGTTGTTGGTGGTGGTCTGATGATAAAGACCGCCACTCTGGCATCATTCTGGCATGACTGGGTGCAACCTGGGAACCCAGGCTGCACCCTGGCATCATTCTGGGTTGACTGCGGGATCACTGGGGACACTCGGTTGACTACCTGCCGCCATCTGACCAAGATGGCGGCTGGCGCAGCCGCCATTTTTCCAAAATGTAGGCCTGGCTGACCTCCATTTCGTCCAAGGTGGTGGCCAAGTTGACCTCCATTTCGTCCAAGGTGGTGGCCAATTTGGCCTCCAATTTGTCCAATGAGGAAGCCAAGCTGGCCTCCATTTTGTCCAAGGTGGTGGCGAGGCGGGCCTCATTTTGTACGGCATGGGAGCCGCGTGAGCGGCGACTTTTTTGAAAATGTTGGTCGCGCTCGCCCCCATTTTGTCCGGGACGGACTCCCCGCTGGCCTCCATTTGGTCCAAGCCCGGCTGCCGTACCTGCAGCCGTGCTGCCCCTGTGCAAATACACTTCAAAATATGTAAATACATCATAAATATACAGGTAATATATATATATTATAAACACAAGTTGTTGTTGGTGGTGGTCTGATGATAAAGACCGCCACTCTGGCATCATTCTGGCATGACTGGGTGCAACCTGGGAACCCAGGCTGCACCCTGGCATCATTCTGGGTTGACTGCGGGATCACTGGGGACACTCGGTTGGCTACCTGCCGCCATCTGACCAAGATGGCGGCTGGCGCAGCCGCCATTTTTCCAAAATGTAGGCCTGGCTGACCTCCATTTCGTCCAAGGTGGTGGCCAAGTTGGCCTCCATTTTGTCCAATGAGGTAGCCAAGCTGGCCTCCATTTTATCCAAGGTGGTGGCGAGGCGGGCCTCATTTTGTACGGCAAGGGAGCCGCGAGAGCGGCGACTTTTTTGAAAATGTTGGTCGCGCTCGCCCCCATTTTGTCCGGGACGGACTCCCCGCTGGCCTCCATTTGGTCCAAGCCCGGCTGCCGTACCTGCAGCCGTGCTGCCCCTGTGCAAATACACTTCAAAATATGTAAATACATCATAAATATACAGGTAATATATATATATTATAAACACAAGTTGTTGTTGGTGGTGGTCTGATGATAAAGACCGCCACTCTGGCATCATTCTGGCATGACTGGGTGCAACCTGGGAACCCAGGCTGCACCCTGGCATCATTCTGGGTTGACTGCGGGATCACTGGGGACACTCGGTTGGCTACCTGCCGCCATCTGACCAAGATGGCGGCTGGCGCAGCCGCCATTTTTCCAAAATGTAGGCCTGGCTGACCTCCATTTCGTCCAAGGTGGTGGCCAAGTTGGCCTCCATTTTGTCCAATGAGGTAGCCAAGCTGGCCTCCATTTTGTCCAAGGTGGTGGCGAGGCGGGCCTCATTTTGTACGGCATGTGAGCCGCGTGAGCGGCGACTTTTTTGAAAATGTTGGTCGCGCTCGCCCCCATTTTGTCCGGGACGGACTCCCCGCTGGCCTCCATTTGGTCCAAGCCCGGCTGCCGTACCTGCAGCCGTGCTGCCCCTGTGCAAATACACTTCAAAATATGTAAATACATCATAAATATACAGGTAATATATATATATTATAAACACAAGTTGTTGTTGGTGGTGGTCTGATGATAAAGACCGCCACTCTGGCATCATTCTGGCATGACTGGGTGCAACCTGGGAACCCAGGCTGCACCCTGGCATCATTCTGGGTTGACTGCGGGATCACTGGGGACACTCGGTTGGCTACCTGCCGCCATCTGACCAAGATGGCGGCTGGCGCAGCCGCCATTTTTCCAAAATGTAGGCCTGGCTGACCTCCATTTCGTCCAAGGTGGTGGCCAAGTTGGCCTCCATTTTGTCCAATGAGGTAGCCAAGCTGGCCTCCATTTTGTCCAAGGTGGTGGCGAGGCGGGCCTCATTTTGTACGGCATGGGAGCCGCGTGAGCGGCGACTTTTTTGAAAATGTTGGTCGCGCTCGCCCCCATTTTGTCCGGGACGGACTCCCCGCTGGCCTCCATTTGGTCCAAGCCCGGCTGCCGTACCTGCAGCCGTGCTGCCCCTGTGCAAATACACTTCAAAATATGTAAATACATCATAAATATACAGGTAATATATATATATTATAAACACAAGTTGTTGTTGGTGGTGGTCTGATGATAAAGACCGCCACTCTGGCATCATTCTGGCATGACTGGGTGCAACCTGGGAACCCAGGCTGCACCCTGGCATCATTCTGGGTTGACTGCGGGATCACTGGGGACACTCGGTTGGCTACCTGCCGCCATCTGACCAAGATGGCGGCTGGCGCAGCCGCCATTTTTCCAAAATGTAGGCCTGGCTGACCTCCATTTCGTCCAAGGTGGTGGCCAAGTTGGCCTCCATTTTGTCCAATGAGGTAGCCAAGCTGGCCTCCATTTTATCCAAGGTGGTGGCGAGGCGGGCCTCATTTTGTACGGCAAGGGAGCCGCGAGAGCGGCGACTTTTTTGAAAATGTTGGTCGCGCTCGCCCCCATTTTGTCCGGGACGGACTCCCCGCTGGCCTCCATTTGGTCCAAGCCCGGCTGCCGTACCTGCAGCCGTGCTGCCCCTGTGCAAATACACTTCAAAATATGTAAATACATCATAAATATACAGGTAATATATATATATTATAAACACAAGTTGTTGTTGGTGGTGGTGGTGGTCTGATGATAAAGACCGCCACTCTGGCATCATTCTGGCATGACTGGGTGCAACCTGGGAACCCAGGCTGCACCCTGGCATCATTCTGGGTTGACTGCGGGATCACTGGGGACACTCGGTTGGCTACCTGCCGCCATCTGACCAAGATGGCGGCTGGCGCAGCCGCCATTTTTCCAAAATGTAGGCCTGGCTGACCTCCATTTCGTCCAAGGTGGTGGCCAAGTTGACCTCCATTTCGTCCAAGGTGGTGGCCAATTTGGCCTCCAATTTGTCCAATGAGGAAGCCAAGCTGGCCTCCATTTTGTCCAAGGTGGTGGCGAGGCGGGCCTCATTTTGTACGGCATGGGAGCCGCGTGAGCGGCGACTTTTTTGAAAATGTTGGTCGCGCTCGCCCCCATTTTGTCCGGGACGGACTCCCCGCTGGCCTCCATTTGGTCCAAGCCCGGCTGCCGTACCTGCAGCCGTGCTGCCCCTGTGCAAATACACTTCAAAATATGTAAATACATCATAAATATACAGGTAATATATATATATTATAAACACAAGTTGTTGTTGGTGGTGGTCTGATGATAAAGACCGCCACTCTGGCATCATTCTGGCATGACTGGGTGCAACCTGGGAACCCAGGCTGCACCCTGGCATCATTCTGGGTTGACTGCGGGATCACTGGGGACACTCGGTTGGCTACCTGCCGCCATCTGACCAAGATGGCGGCTGGCGCAGCCGCCATTTTTCCAAAATGTAGGCCTGGCTGACCTCCATTTCGTCCAAGGTGGTGGCCAAGTTGGCCTCCATTTTGTCCAATGAGGTAGCCAAGCTGGCCTCCATTTTGTCCAAGGTGGTGGCGAGGCGGGCCTCATTTTGTACGGCATGGGAGCCGCAGTGAGCGGCGACTTTTTTGAAAATGTTGGTCGCGCTCGCCCCCATTTTGTCCGGGACGGACTCCCCGCTGGCCTCCATTTGGTCCAAGCCCGGCTGCCGTACCTGCAGCCGTGCTGCCCCTGTGCAAATACACTTCAAAATATGTAAATACATCATAAATATACAGGTAATATATATATATTATAAACACAAGTTGTTGTTGGTGGTGGTCTGATGATAAAGACCGCCACTCTGGCATCATTTCTGCATGACTGGGTGCAACCTGGGAACCCAGGCTGCACCCTGGCATCATTCTGGGTTGACTGCGGGATCACTGGGGACACTCGGTTGGCTACCTGCCGCCATCTGACCA
Organism: Heptranchias perlo; assembly: GCF_035084215.1. Taxonomy (NCBI): domain Eukaryota; kingdom Metazoa; phylum Chordata; class Chondrichthyes; order Hexanchiformes; family Hexanchidae; genus Heptranchias; species Heptranchias perlo. Next base: position 15,214,991 of record NC_090363.1, read on the forward strand.
AGATGGCGGCTGGCGCAGCCGCCATTTTTCCAAAATGTAGGCCTGGCTGACCTCCATTTCGTCCAAGGTGGTGGCCAAGTTGGCCTCCATTTTGTCCAATGAGGTAGCCAAGCTGGCCTCCATTTTATCCAAGGTGGTGGCGAGGCGGGCCTCATTTTGTACGGCAAGGGAGCCGCGAGAGCGGCGACTTTTTTGAAAATGTTGGTCGCGCTCGCCCCCATTTTGTCCGGGACGGACTCCCCGCTGGCCTCCATTTGGTCCAAGCCCGGCTGCCGTACCTGCAGCCGTGCTGCCCCTGTGCAAATACACTTCAAAATATGTAAATACATCATAAATATACAGGTAATATATATATATTATAAACACAAGTTGTTGTTGGTGGTGGTGGTGGTCTGATGATAAAGACCGCCACTCTGGCATCATTCTGGCATGACTGGGTGCAACCTGGGAACCCAGGCTGCACCCTGGCATCATTCTGGGTTGACTGCGGGATCACTGGGGACACTCGGTTGGCTACCTGCCGCCATCTGACCAAGATGGCGGCTGGCGCAGCCGCCATTTTTCCAAAATGTAGGCCTGGCTGACCTCCATTTCGTCCAAGGTGGTGGCCAAGTTGACCTCCATTTCGTCCAAGGTGGTGGCCAATTTGGCCTCCAATTTGTCCAATGAGGAAGCCAAGCTGGCCTCCATTTTGTCCAAGGTGGTGGCGAGGCGGGCCTCATTTTGTACGGCATGTGAGCCGCGTGAGCGGCGACTTTTTTGAAAATGTTGGTCGCGCTCGCCCCCATTTTGTCCGGGACGGACTCCCCGCTGGCCTCCATTTGGTCCAAGCCCGGCTGCCGTACCTGCAGCCGTGCTGCCCCTGTGCAAATACACTTCAAAATATGTAAATACATCATAAATATACAGGTAATATATATATATTATAAACACAAGTTGTTGTTGGTGGTGGTCTGATGATAAGACCGCCACTCTGGCATCATTCTGGCATGACTGGGTGCAACCTGGGAACCCAGGCTGCACCCTGGGCATCATTCTGGGTTGACTGCGGGATCACTGGGGACACTCGGTTGGCTACCTGCCGCCATCTGACCAAGATGGCGGCTGGCGCAGCCGCCATTTTTCCAAAATGTAGGCCTGGCTGACCTCCATTTCGTCCAAGGTGGTGGCCAAGTTGGCCTCCATTTTGTCCAATGAGGTAGCCAAGCTGGCCTCCATTTTGTCCAAGGTGGTGGCGAGGGCGGGCCTCATTTTGTACGGCATGGGAGCCGCGTGAGCGGCGACTTTTTTGAAAATGTTGGTCGCGCTCGCCCCCATTTTGTCCGGACGGACTCCCCGCTGGCCTCCATTTGGTCCAAGCCCGGCTGCCGTACCTGCAGCCGTGCTGCCCCTGTGCAAATACACTTCAAAATATGTAAATACATCATAAATATACAGGTAATATATATATATTATAAACACAAGTTGTTGTTGGTGGTGGTCTGATGATAAAGACCGCCACTCTGGCATCATTCTGGCATGACTGGGTGCAACTGGGAACCCAGGCTGCACCCTGGCATCATTCTGGGTTGACTGCGGGATCACTGGGGACACTCGGTTGGCTACCTGCCGCCATCTGACCAAGATGGCGGCTGGCGCAGCCGCCATTTTTCCAAAATGTAGGCCTGGCTGACCTCCATTTCGTCCAAGGTGGTGGCCAAGTTGGCCTCCATTTTGTCCAATGAGGTAGCCAAGCTGGCCTCCATTTTATCCAAGGTGGTGGCGAGGCGGGCCTCATTTTGTACGGCAAGGGAGCCGCGAGAGCGGCGACTTTTTTGAAAATGTTGGTCGCGCTCGCCCCCATTTTGTCCGGGACGGACTCCCCGCTGGCCTCCATTTGGTCCAAGCCCGGCTGCCGTACCTGCAGCCGTGCTGCCCCTGTGCAAATACACTTCAAAATATGTAAATACATCATAAATATACAGGTAATATATATATATTATAAACACAAGTTGTTGTTGGTGGTGGTGGTGGTCTGATGATAAAGACCGCCACTCTGGCATCATTCTGGCATGACTGGGTGCAACCTGGGAACCCAGGCTGCACCCTGGCATCATTCTGGGTTGACTGCGGGATCACTGGGGACACTCGGTTGGCTACCTGCCGCCATCTGACCAAGATGGCGGCTGGCGCAGCCGCCATTTTTCCAAAATGTAGGCCTGGCTGACCTCCATTTCGTCCAAGGTGGTGGCCAAGTTGACCTCCATTTCGTCCAAGGTGGTGGCCAATTTGGCCTCCAATTTGTCCAATGAGGAAGCCAAGCTGGCCTCCATTTTGTCCAAGGTGGTGGCGAGGCGGGCCTCATTTTGTACGGCATGGGAGCCGCGTGAGCGGCGACTTTTTTGAAAATGTTGGTCGCGCTCGCCCCCATTTTGTCCGGGACGGACTCCCCGCTGGCCTCCATTTGGTCCAAGCCCGGCTGCCGTACCTGCAGCCGTGCTGCCCCTGTGCAAATACACTTCAAAATATGTAAATACATCATAAATATACAGGTAATATATATATATTATAAACACAAGTTGTTGTTGGTGGTGGTCTGATGATAAAGACCGCCACTCTGGCATCATTCTGGCATGACTGGGTGCAACCTGGGAACCCAGGCTGCACCCTGGCATCATTCTGGGTTGACTGCGGGATCACTGGGGACACTCGGTTGGCTACCTGCCGCCATCTGACCAAGATGGCGGCTGGCGCAGCCGCCATTTTTCCAAAATGTAGGCCTGGCTGACCTCCATTTCGTCCAAGGTGGTGGCCAAGTTGGCCTCCATTTTGTCCAATGAGGTAGCCAAGCTGGCCTCCATTTTGTCCAAGGTGGTGGCGAGGCGGGCCTCATTTTGTACGGCATGGGAGCCGCGTGAGCGGCGACTTTTTTGAAAATGTTGGTCGCGCTCGCCCCCATTTTGTCCGGGACGGACTCCCCGCTGGCCTCCATTTGGTCCAAGCCCGGCTGCCGTACCTGCAGCCGTGCTGCCCCTGTGCAAATACACTTCAAAATATGTAAATACATCATAAATATACAGGTAATATATATATATTATAAACACAAGTTGTTGTTGGTGGTGGTCTGATGATAAAGACCGCCACTCTGGCATCATTCTGGCATGACTGGGTGCAACCTGGGAACCCAGGCTGCACCCTGGCATCATTCTGGGTTGACTGCGGGATCACTGGGGACACTCGGTTGGCTACCTGCCGCCATCTGACCAAGATGGCGGCTGGCGCAGCCGCCATTTTTCCAAAATGTAGGCCTGGCTGACCTCCATTTCGTCCAAGGTGGTGGCCAAGTTGGCCTCCATTTTGTCCAATGAGGTAGCCAAGCTGGCCTCCATTTTATCCAAGGTGGTGGCGAGGCGGGCCTCATTTTGTACGGCAAGGGAGCCGCGAGAGCGGCGACTTTTTTGAAAATGTTGGTCGCGCTCGCCCCCATTTTGTCCGGGACGGACTCCCCGCTGGCCTCCATTTGGTCCAAGCCCGGCTGCCGTACCTGCAGCCGTGCTGCCCCTGTGCAAATACACTTCAAAATATGTAAATACATCATAAATATACAGGTAATATATATATATTATAAACACAAGTTGTTGTTGGTGGTGGTGGTGGTCTGATGATAAAGACCGCCACTCTGGCATCATTCTGGCATGACTGGGTGCAACCTGGGAACCCAGGCTGCACCCTGGCATCATTCTGGGTTGACTGCGGGATCACTGGGGACACTCGGTTGGCTACCTGCCGCCATCTGACCAAGATGGCGGCTGGCGCAGCCGCCATTTTTCCAAAATGTAGGCCTGGCTGACCTCCATTTCGTCCAAGGTGGTGGCCAAGTTGACCTCCATTTCGTCCAAGGTGGTGGCCAATTTGGCCTCCAATTTGTCCAATGAGGAAGCCAAGCTGGCCTCCATTTTGTCCAAGGTGGTGGCGAGGCGGGCCTCATTTTGTACGGCATGGGAGCCGCGTGAGCGGCGACTTTTTTGAAAATGTTGGTCGCGCTCGCCCCCATTTTGTCCGGGACGGACTCCCCGCTGGCCTCCATTTGGTCCAAGCCCGGCTGCCGTACCTGCAGCCGTGCTGCCCCTGTGCAAATACACTTCAAAATATGTAAATACATCATAAATATACAGGTAATATATATATATTATAAACACAAGTTGTTGTTGGTGGTGGTCTGATGATAAAGACCGCCACTCTGGCATCATTCTGGCATGACTGGGTGCAACCTGGGAACCCAGGCTGCACCCTGGCATCATTCTGGGTTGACTGCGGGATCACTGGGGACACTCGGTTGGCTACCTGCCGCCATCTGACCAAGATGGCGGCTGGCGCAGCCGCCATTTTTCCAAAATGTAGGCCTGGCTGACCTCCATTTCGTCCAAGGTGGTGGCCAAGTTGGCCTCCATTTTGTCCAATGAGGTAGCCAAGCTGGCCTCCATTTTGTCCAAGGTGGTGGCGAGGCGGGCCTCATTTTGTACGGCATGGGAGCCGCGTGAGCGGCGACTTTTTTGAAAATGTTGGTCGCGCTCGCCCCCATTTTGTCCGGGACGGACTCCCCGCTGGCCTCCATTTGGTCCAAGCCCGGCTGCCGTACCTGCAGCCGTGCTGCCCCTGTGCAAATACACTTCAAAATATGTAAATACATCATAAATATACAGGTAATATATATATATTATAAACACAAGTTGTTGTTGGTGGTGGTCTGATGATAAAGACCGCCACTCTGGCATCATTCTGGCATGACTGGGTGCAACCTGGGAACCCAGGCTGCACCCTGGCATCATTCTGGGTTGACTGCGGGATCACTGGGGACACTCGGTTGGCTACCTGCCGCCATCTGACCAAGATGGCGGCTGGCGCAGCCGCCATTTTTCCAAAATGTAGGCCTGGCTGACCTCCATTTCGTCCAAGGTGGTGGCCAAGTTGGCCTCCATTTTGTCCAATGAGGTAGCCAAGCTGGCCTCCATTTTATCCAAGGTGGTGGCGAGGCGGGCCTCATTTTGTACGGCAAGGGAGCCGCGAGAGCGGCGACTTTTTTGAAAATGTTGGTCGCGCTCGCCCCCATTTTGTCCGGGACGGACTCCCCGCTGGCCTCCATTTGGTCCAAGCCCGGCTGCCGTACCTGCAGCCGTGCTGCCCCTGTGCAAATACACTTCAAAATATGTAAATACATCATAAATATACAGGTAATATATATATATTATAAACACAAGTTGTTGTTGGTGGTGGTGGTGGTCTGATGATAAAGACCGCCACTCTGGCATCATTCTGGCATGACTGGGTGCAACCTGGGAACCCAGGCTGCACCCTGGCATCATTCTGGGTTGACTGCGGGATCACTGGGGACACTCGGTTGGCTACCTGCCGCCATCTGACCAAGATGGCGGCTGGCGCAGCCGCCATTTTTCCAAAATGTAGGCCTGGCTGACCTCCATTTCGTCCAAGGTGGTGGCCAAGTTGACCTCCATTTCGTCCAAGGTGGTGGCCAATTTGGCCTCCAATTTGTCCAATGAGGAAGCCAAGCTGGCCTCCATTTTGTCCAAGGTGGTGGCGAGGCGGCCTCATTTTGTACGGCATGGGAGCCGCGTGAGCGGCGACTTTTTTGAAAATGTTGGTCGCGCTCGCCCCCATTTTGTCCGGGACGGACTCCCCGCTGGCCTCCATTTGGTCCAAGCCCGGCTGCCGTACCTGCAGCCGTGCTGCCCCTGTGCAAATACACTTCAAAATATGTAAATACATCATAAATATACAGGTAATATATATATATTATAAACACAAGTTGTTGTTGGTGGTGGTCTGATGATAAAGACCGCCACTCTGGCATCATTCTGGCATGACTGGGTGCAACCTGGGAACCCAGGCTGCACCCTGGCATCATTCTGGGTTGACTGCGGGATCACTGGGGACACTCGGTTGGCTACCTGCCGCCATCTGACCAAGATGGCGGCTGGCGCAGCCGCCATTTTTCCAAAATGTAGGCCTGGCTGACCTCCATTTCGTCCAAGGTGGTGGCCAAGTTGGCCTCCATTTTGTCCAATGAGGTAGCCAAGCTGGCCTCCATTTTATCCAAGGTGGTGGCGAGGCGGGCCTCATTTTGTACGGCAAGGGAGCCGCGAGAGCGGCGACTTTTTTGAAAATGTTGGTCGCGCTCGCCCCCATTTTGTCCGGGACGGACTCCCCGCTGGCCTCCATTTGGTCCAAGCCCGGCTGCCGTACCTGCAGCCGTGCTGCCCCTGTGCAAATACACTTCAAAATATGTAAATACATCATAAATATACAGGTAATATATATATATTATAAACACAAGTTGTTGTTGGTGGTGGTCTGATGATAAAGACCGCCACTCTGGCATCATTCTGGCATGACTGGGTGCAACCTGGGAACCCAGGCTGCACCCTGGCATCATTCTGGGTTGACTGCGGGATCACTGGGGACACTCGGTTGGCTACCTGCCGCCATCTGACCAAGATGGCGGCTGGCGCAGCCGCCATTTTTCCAAAATGTAGGCCTGGCTGACCTCCATTTCGTCCAAGGTGGTGGCCAAGTTGGCCTCCATTTTGTCCAATGAGGTAGCCAAGCTGGCCTCCATTTTGTCCAAGGTGGTGGCGAGGCGGGCCTCATTTTGTACGGCATGTGAGCCGCGTGAGCGGCGACTTTTTTGAAAATGTTGGTCGCGCTCGCCCCATTTTGTCCGGGACGGACTCCCCGCTGGCCTCCATTTGGTCCAAGCCCGGCTGCCGTACCTGCAGCCGTGCTGCCCCTGTGCAAATACACTTCAAAATATGTAAATACATCATAAATATACAGGTAATATATATATATTATAAACACAAGTTGTTGTTGGTGGTGGTCTGATGATAAAGACCGCCACTCTGGCATCATTCTGGCATGACTGGGTGCAACCTGGGAACCCAGGCTGCACCCTGGCATCATTCTGGGTTGACTGCGGGATCACTGGGGACACTCGGTTGGCTACCTGCCGCCATCTGACCAAGATGGCGGCTGGCGCAGCCGCCATTTTTTCCAAAATGTAGGCCTGGCTGACCTCCATTTCGTCCAAGGTGGTGGCCAAGTTGGCCTCCATTTTGTCCAATGAGGTAGCCAAGCTGGCCTCCATTTTGTCCAAGGTGGTGGCGAGGCGGGCCTCATTTTGTACGGCATGGGAGCCGCGTGAGCGGCGACTTTTTTGAAAATGTTGGTCGCGCTCGCCCCCATTTTGTCCGGGACGGACTCCCCGCTGGCCTCCATTTGGTCCAAGCCCGGCTGCCGTACCTGCAGCCGTGCTGCCCCTGTGCAAATACACTTCAAAATATGTAAATACATCATAAATATACAGGTAATATATATATATTATAAACACAAGTTGTTGTTGGTGGTGGTCTGATGATAAAGACCGCCACTCTGGCATCATTCTGGCATGACTGGGTGCAACCTGGGAACCCAGGCTGCACCCTGGCATCATTCTGGGTTGACTGCGGGATCACTGGGGACACTCGGTTGGCTACCTGCCGCCATCTGACCAAGATGGCGGCTGGCGCAGCCGCCATTTTTCCAAAATGTAGGCCTGGCTGACCTCCATTTCGTCCAAGGTGGTGGCCAAGTTGGCCTCCATTTTGTCCAATGAGGTAGCCAAGCTGGCCTCCATTTTATCCAAGGTGGTGGCGAGGCGGGCCTCATTTTGTACGGCAAGGGAGCCGCGAGAGCGGCGACTTTTTTTGAAAATGTTGGTCGCGCTCGCCCCCATTTTGTCCGGGACGGACTCCCCGCTGGCCTCCATTTGGTCCAAGCCCGGCTGCCGTACCTGCAGCCGTGCTGCCCCTGTGCAAATACACTTCAAAATATGTAAATACATCATAAATATACAGGTAATATATATATATTATAAACACAAGTTGTTGTTGGTGGTGGTCTGATGATAAAGACCGCCACTCTGGCATCATTCTGGCATGACTGGGTGCAACCTGGGAACCCAGGCTGCACCCTGGCATCATTCTGGGTTGACTGCGGGATCACTGGGGACACTCGGTTGGCTACCTGCCGCCATCTGACCAAGATGGCGGCTGGCGCAGCCGCCATTTTTCCAAAATGTAGGCCTGGCTGACCTCCATTTCGTCCAAGGTGGTGGCCAAGTTGGCCTCCATTTTGTCCAATGAGGTAGCCAAGCTGGCCTCCATTTTGTCCAAGGTGGTGGCGAGGCGGGCCTCATTTTGTACGGCATGTGAGCCGCGTGAGCGGCGACTTTTTTGAAAATGTTGGTCGCGCTCGCCCCCATTTTGTCCGGGACGGACTCCCCGCTGGCCTCCATTTGGTCCAAGCCCGGCTGCCGTACCTGCAGCCGTGCTGCCCCTGTGCAAATACACTTCAAAATATGTAAATACATCATAAATATACAGGTAATATATATATATTATAAACACAAGTTGTTGTTGGTGGTGGTCTGATGATAAAGACCGCCACTCTGGCATCATTCTGGCATGACTGGGTGCAACCTGGGAACCCAGGCTGCACCCTGGCATCATTCTGGGTTGACTGCGGGATCACTGGGGACACTCGGTTGGCTACCTGCCGCCATCTGACCAAGATGGCGGCTGGCGCAGCCGCCATTTTTCCAAAATGTAGGCCTGGCTGACCTCCATTTCGTCCAAGGTGGTGGCCAAGTTGGCCTCCATTTTGTCCAATGAGGTAGCCAAGCTGGCCTCCATTTTGTCCAAGGTGGTGGCGAGGCGGGCCTCATTTTGTACGGCATGGGAGCCGCGTGAGCGGCGACTTTTTTGAAAATGTTGGTCGCGCTCGCCCCCATTTTGTCCGGGACGGACTCCCCGCTGGCCTCCATTTGGTCCAAGCCCGGCTGCCGTACCTGCAGCCGTGCTGCCCCTGTGCAAATACACTTCAAAATATGTAAATACATCATAAATATACAGGTAATATATATATATTATAAACACAAGTTGTTGTTGGTGGTGGTCTGATGATAAAGACCGCCACTCTGGCATCATTCTGGCATGACTGGGTGCAACCTGGGAACCCAGGCTGCACCCTGGCATCATTCTGGGTTGACTGCGGGATCACTGGGGACACTCGGTTGGCTACCTGCCGCCATCTGACCAAGATGGCGGCTGGCGCAGCCGCCATTTTTCCAAAATGTAGGCCTGGCTGACCTCCATTTCGTCCAAGGTGGTGGCCAAGTTGGCCTCCATTTTGTCCAATGAGGTAGCCAAGCTGGCCTCCATTTTGTCCAAGGTGGTGGCGAGGCGGGCCTCATTTTGTACGGCATGTGAGCCGCGTGAGCGGCGACTTTTTTGAAAATGTTGGTCGCGCTCGCCCCCATTTTGTCCGGGACGGACTCCCCGCTGGCCTCCATTTGGTCCAAGCCCGGCTGCCGTACCTGCAGCCGTGCTGCCCCTGTGCAAATACACTTCAAAATATGTAAATACATCATAAATATACAGGTAATATATATATATTATAAACACAAGTTGTTGTTGGTGGTGGTCTGATGATAAAGACCGCCACTCTGGCATCATTCTGGCATGACTGGGTGCAACCTGGGAACCCAGGCTGCACCCTGGCATCATTCTGGGTTGACTGCGGGATCACTGGGGACACTCGGTTGGCTACCTGCCGCCATCTGACCAAGATGGCGGCTGGCGCAGCCGCCATTTTTCCAAAATGTAGGCCTGGCTGACCTCCATTTCGTCCAAGGTGGTGGCCAAGTTGGCCTCCATTTTGTCCAATGAGGTAGCCAAGCTGGCCTCCATTTTGTCCAAGGTGGTGGCGAGGCGGGCCTCATTTTGTACGGCATGGGAGCCGCGTGAGCGGCGACTTTTTTGAAAATGTTGGTCGCGCTCGCCCCCATTTTGTCCGGGACGGACTCCCCGCTGGCCTCCATTTGGTCCAAGCCCGGCTGCCGTACCTGCAGCCGTGCTGCCCCTGTGCAAATACACTTCAAAATATGTAAATACATCATAAATATACAGGTAATATATATATATTATAAACACAAGTTGTTGTTGGTGGTGGTCTGATGATAAAGACCGCCACTCTGGCATCATTCTGGCATGACTGGGTGCAACCTGGGAACCCAGGCTGCACCCTGGCATCATTCTGGGTTGACTGCGGGATCACTGGGGACACTCGGTTGGCTACCTGCCGCCATCTGACCAAGATGGCGGCTGGCGCAGCCGCCATTTTTCCAAAATGTAGGCCTGGCTGACCTCCATTTCGTCCAAGGTGGTGGCCAAGTTGGCCTCCATTTTGTCCAATGAGGTAGCCAAGCTGGCCTCCATTTTATCCAAGGTGGTGGCGAGGCGGGCCTCATTTTGTACGGCAAGGGAGCCGCGAGAGCGGCGACTTTTTTGAAAATGTTGGTCGCGCTCGCCCCCATTTTGTCCGGGACGGACTCCCCGCTGGCCTCCATTTGGTCCAAGCCCGGCTGCCGTACCTGCAGCCGTGCTGCCCCTGTGCAAATACACTTCAAAATATGTAAATACATCATAAATATACAGGTAATATATATATATTATAAACACAAGTTGTTGTTGGTGGTGGTCTGATGATAAAGACCGCCACTCTGGCATCATTCTGGCATGACTGGGTGCAACCTGGGAACCCAGGCTGCACCCTGGCATCATTCTGGGTTGACTGCGGGATCACTGGGGACACTCGGTTGGCTACCTGCCGCCATCTGACCAAGATGGCGGCTGGCGCAGCCGCCATTTTTCCAAAATGTAGGCCTGGCTGACCTCCATTTCGTCCAAGGTGGTGGCCAAGTTGGCCTCCATTTTGTCCAATGAGGTAGCCAAGCTGGCCTCCATTTTGTCCAAGGTGGTGGCGAGGCGGGCCTCATTTTGTACGGCATGTGAGCCGCGTGAGCGGCGACTTTTTTGAAAATGTTGGTCGCGCTCGCCCCCATTTTGTCCGGGACGGACTCCCCGCTGGCCTCCATTTGGTCCAAGCCCGGCTGCCGTACCTGCAGCCGTGCTGCCCCTGTGCAAATACACTTCAAAATATGTAAATACATCATAAATATACAGGTAATATATATATATTATAAACACAAGTTGTTGTTGGTGGTGGTCTGATGATAAAGACCGCCACTCTGGCATCATTCTGGCATGACTGGGTGCAACCTGGGAACCCAGGCTGCACCCTGGCATCATTCTGGGTTGACTGCGGGATCACTGGGGACACTCGGTTGGCTACCTGCCGCCATCTGACCAAGATGGCGGCTGGCGCAGCCGCCATTTTTCCAAAATGGAGGCCTGGCTGACCTCCATTTCGTCCAAGGTGGTGGCCAAGTTGGCCTCCATTTTGTCCAATGAGGTAGCCAAGCTGGCCTCCATTTTGTCCAAGGTGGTGGCGAGGCGGGCCTCATTTTGTACGGCATGGGAGCCGCGTGAGCGGCGACTTTTTTGAAAATGTTGGTCGCGCTCGCCCCCATTTTGTCCGGGACGGACTCCCCGCTGGCCTCCATTTGGTCCAAGCCCGGCTGCCGTACCTGCAGCCGTGCTGCCCCTGTGCAAATACACTTCAAAATATGTAAATACATCATAAATATACAGGTAATATATATATATTATAAACACAAGTTGTTGTTGGTGGTGGTCTGATGATAAAGACCGCCACTCTGGCATCATTCTGGCATGACTGGGTGCAACCTGGGAACCCAGGCTGCACCCTGGCATCATTCTGGGTTGACTGCGGGATCACTGGGGACACTCGGTTGGCTACCTGCCGCCATCTGACCAAGATGGCGGCTGGCGCAGCCGCCATTTTTCCAAAATGTAGGCCTGGCTGACCTCCATTTCGTCCAAGGTGGTGGCCAAGTTGGCCTCCATTTTGTCCAATGAGGTAGCCAAGCTGGCCTCCATTTTATCCAAGGTGGTGGCGAGGCGGGCCTCATTTTGTACGGCAAGGGAGCCGCGAGAGCGGCGACTTTTTTGAAAATGTTGGTCGCGCTCGCCCCCATTTTGTCCGGGACGGACTCCCCGCTGGCCTCCATTTGGTCCAAGCCCGGCTGCCGTACCTGCAGCCGTGCTGCCCCTGTGCAAATACACTTCAAAATATGTAAATACATCATAAATATACAGGTAATATATATATATTATAAACACAAGTTGTTGTTGGTGGTGGTGGTGGTCTGATGATAAAGACCGCCACTCTGGCATCATTCTGGCATGACTGGGTGCAACCTGGGAACCCAGGCTGCACCCTGGCATCATTCTGGGTTGACTGCGGGATCACTGGGGACACTCGGTTGGCTACCTGCCGCCATCTGACCAAGATGGCGGCTGGCGCAGCCGCCATTTTTCCAAAATGTAGGCCTGGCTGACCTCCATTTCGTCCAAGGTGGTGGCCAATTTGGCCTCCAATTTGTCCAATGAGGAAGCCAAGCTGGCCTCCATTTTGTCCAAGGTGGTGGCGAGGCGGGCCTCATTTTGTACGGCATGGGAGCCGCGTGAGCGGCGACTTTTTTGAAAATGTTGGTCGCGCTCGCCCCCATTTTGTCCGGGACGGACTCCCCGCTGGCCTCCATTTGGTCCAAGCCCGGCTGCCGTACCTGCAGCCGTGCTGCCCCTGTGCAAATACACTTCAAAATATGTAAATACATCATAAATATACAGGTAATATATATATATTATAAACACAAGTTGTTGTTGGTGGTGGTCTGATGATAAAGACCGCCACTCTGGCATCATTCTGGCATGACTGGGTGCAACCTGGGAACCCAGGCTGCACCCTGGCATCATTCTGGGTTGACTGCGGGATCACTGGGGACACTCGGTTGGCTACCTGCCGCCATCTGACCAAGATGGCGGCTGGCGCAGCCGCCATTTTTCCAAAATGTAGGCCTGGCTGACCTCCATTTCGTCCAAGGTGGTGGCCAAGTTGGCCTCCATTTTGTCCAATGAGGTAGCCAAGCTGGCCTCCATTTTATCCAAGGTGGTGGCGAGGCGGGCCTCATTTTGTACGGCAAGGGAGCCGCGAGAGCGGCGACTTTTTTGAAAATGTTGGTCGCGCTCGCCCCCATTTTGTCCGGGACGGACTCCCCGCTGGCCTCCATTTGGTCCAAGCCCGGCTGCCGTACCTGCAGCCGTGCTGCCCCTGTGCAAATACACTTCAAAATATGTAAATACATCATAAATATACAGGTAATATATATATATTATAAACACAAGTTGTTGTTGGTGGTGGTGGTGGTCTGATGATAAAGACCGCCACTCTGGCATCATTCTGGCATGACTGGGTGCAACCTGGGAACCCAGGCTGCACCCTGGCATCATTCTGGGTTGACTGCGGGATCACTGGGGACACTCGGTTGGCTACCTGCCGCCATCTGACCAAGATGGCGGCTGGCGCAGCCGCCATTTTTCCAAAATGTAGGCCTGGCTGACCTCCATTTCGTCCAAGGTGGTGGCCAAGTTGGCCTCCATTTCGTCCAAGGTGGTGGCCAATTTGGCCTCCAATTTGTCCAATGAGGTAGCCAAGCTGGCCTCCATTTTGTCCAAGGTGGTGGCGAGGCGGGCCTCATTTTGTACGGCATGTGAGCCGCGTGAGCGGCGACTTTTTTGAAAATGTTGGTCGCGCTCGCCCCCATTTTGTCCGGGACGGACTCCCCGCTGGCCTCCATTTGGTCCAAGCCCGGCTGCCGTACCTGCAGCCGTGCTGCCCCTGTGCAAATACACTTCAAAATATGTAAATACATCATAAATATACAGGTAATATATATATATTATAAACACAAGTTGTTGTTGGTGGTGGTGGTGGTCTGATGATAAAGACCGCCACTCTGGCATCATTCTGGCATGACTGGGTGCAACCTGGGAACCCAGGCTGCACCCTGGCATCATTCTGGGTTGACTGCGGGATCACTGGGGACACTCGGTTGGCTACCTGCCGCCATCTGACCAAGATGGCGGCTGGCGCAGCCGCCATTTTTCCAAAATGTAGGCCTGGCTGACCTCCATTTCGTCCAAGGTGGTGGCCAAGTTGGCCTCCATTTTGTCCAATGAGGTAGCCAAGCTGGCCTCCATTTTATCCAAGGTGGTGGCGAGGCGGGCCTCATTTTGTACGGCAAGGGAGCCGCGAGAGCGGCGACTTTTTTGAAAATGTTGGTCGCGCTCGCCCCCATTTTGTCCGGGACGGACTCCCCGCTGGCCTCCATTTGGTCCAAGCCCGGCTGCCGTACCTGCAGCCGTGCTGCCCCTGTGCAAATACACTTCAAAATATGTAAATACATCATAAATATACAGGTAATATATATATATTATAAACACAAGTTGTTGTTGGTGGTGGTCTGATGATAAAGACCGCCACTCTGGCATCATTCTGGCATGACTGGGTGCAACCTGGGAACCCAGGCTGCACCCTGGCATCATTCTGGGTTGACTGCGGGATCACTGGGGACACTCGGTTGGCTACCTGCCGCCATCTGACCAAGATGGCGGCTGGCGCAGCCGCCATTTTTCCAAAATGTAGGCCTGGCTGACCTCCATTTCGTCCAAGGTGGTGGCCAAGTTGGCCTCCATTTTGTCCAATGAGGTAGCCAAGCTGGCCTCCATTTTGTCCAAGGTGGTGGCGAGGCGGGCCTCATTTTGTACGGCATGGGAGCCGCGTGAGCGGCGACTTTTTTGAAAATGTTGGTCGCGCTCGCCCCCATTTTGTCCGGGACGGACTCCCCGCTGGCCTCCATTTGGTCCAAGCCCGGCTGCCGTACCTGCAGCCGTGCTGCCCCTGTGCAAATACACTTCAAAATATGTAAATACATCATAAATATACAGGTAATATATATATATTATAAACACAAGTTGTTGTTGGTGGTGGTCTGATGATAAAGACCGCCACTCTGGCATCATTCTGGCATGACTGGGTGCAACCTGGGAACCCAGGCTGCACCCTGGCATCATTCTGGGTTGACTGCGGGATCACTGGGGACACTCGGTTGGCTACCTGCCGCCATCTGACCAAGATGGCGGCTGGCGCAGCCGCCATTTTTCCAAAATGTAGGCCTGGCTGACCTCCATTTCGTCCAAGGTGGTGGCCAAGTTGGCCTCCATTTTGTCCAATGAGGTAGCCAAGCTGGCCTCCATTTTGTCCAAGGTGGTGGCGAGGCGGGCCTCATTTTGTACGGCAAGGGAGCCGCGAGAGCGGCGACTTTTTTGAAAATGTTGGTCGCGCTCGCCCCCATTTTGTCCGGGACGGACTCCCCGCTGGCCTCCATTTGGTCCAAGCCCGGCTGCCGTACCTGCAGCCGTGCTGCCCCTGTGCAAATACACTTCAAAATATGTAAATACATCATAAATATACAGGTAATATATATATATTATAAACACAAGTTGTTGTTGGTGGTGGTCTGATGATAAAGACCGCCACTCTGGCATCATTCTGGCATGACTGGGTGCAACCTGGGAACCCAGGCTGCACCCTGGCATCATTCTGGGTTGACTGCGGGATCACTGGGGACACTCGGTTGGCTACCTGCCGCCATCTGACCAAGATGGCGGCTGGCGCAGCCGCCATTTTTCCAAAATGTAGGCCTGGCTGACCTCCATTTCGTCCAAGGTGGTGGCCAAGTTGGCCTCCATTTTGTCCAATGAGGTAGCCAAGCTGGCCTCCATTTTGTCCAAGGTGGTGGCGAGGCGGGCCTCATTTTGTACGGCATGGGAGCCGCGTGAGCGGCGACTTTTTTGAAAATGTTGGTCGCGCTCGCCCCCATTTTGTCCGGGACGGACTCCCCGCTGGCCTCCATTTGGTCCAAGCCCGGCTGCCGTACCTGCAGCCGTGCTGCCCCTGTGCAAATACACTTCAAAATATGTAAATACATCATAAATATACAGGTAATATATATATATTATAAACACAAGTTGTTGTTGGTGGTGGTCTGATGATAAAGACCGCCACTCTGGCATCATTCTGGCATGACTGGGTGCAACCTGGGAACCCAGGCTGCACCCTGGCATCATTCTGGGTTGACTGCGGGATCACTGGGGACACTCGGTTGGCTACCTGCCGCCATCTGACCAAGATGGCGGCTGGCGCAGCCGCCATTTTTCCAAAATGTAGGCCTGGCTGACCTCCATTTCGTCCAAGGTGGTGGCCAAGTTGGCCTCCATTTTGTCCAATGAGGTAGCCAAGCTGGCCTCCATTTTGTCCAAGGTGGTGGCGAGGCGGGCCTCATTTTGTACGGCATGGGAGCCGCGTGAGCGGCGACTTTTTTGAAAATGTTGGTCGCGCTCGCCCCCATTTTGTCCGGGACGGACTCCCCGCTGGCCTCCATTTGGTCCAAGCCCGGCTGCCGTACCTGCAGCCGTGCTGCCCCTGTGCAAATACACTTCAAAATATGTAAATACATCATAAATATACAGGTAATATATATATATTATAAACACAAGTTGTTGTTGGTGGTGGTCTGATGATAAAGACCGCCACTCTGGCATCATTCTGGCATGACTGGGTGCAACCTGGGAACCCAGGCTGCACCCTGGCATCATTCTGGGTTGACTGCGGGATCACTGGGGACACTCGGTTGGCTACCTGCCGCCATCTGACCAAGATGGCGGCTGGCGCAGCCGCCATTTTTCCAAAATGTAGGCCTGGCTGACCTCCATTTCGTCCAAGGTGGTGGCCAAGTTGGCCTCCATTTTGTCCAATGAGGTAGCCAAGCTGGCCTCCATTTTGTCCAAGGTGGTGGCGAGGCGGGCCTCATTTTGTACGGCATGGGAGCCGCGTGAGCGGCGACTTTTTTGAAAATGTTGGTCGCGCTCGCCCCCATTTTGTCCGGGACGGACTCCCCGCTGGCCTCCATTTGGTCCAAGCCCGGCTGCCGTACCTGCAGCCGTGCTGCCCCTGTGCAAATACACTTCAAAATATGTAAATACATCATAAATATACAGGTAATATATATATATTATAAACACAAGTTGTTGTTGGTGGTGGTCTGATGATAAAGACCGCCACTCTGGCATCATTCTGGCATGACTGGGTGCAACCTGGGAACCCAGGCTGCACCCTGGCATCATTCTGGGTTGACTGCGGGATCACTGGGGACACTCGGTTGGCTACCTGCCGCCATCTGACCAAGATGGCGGCTGGCGCAGCCGCCATTTTTCCAAAATGTAGGCCTGGCTGACCTCCATTTCGTCCAAGGTGGTGGCCAAGTTGGCCTCCATTTTGTCCAATGAGGTAGCCAAGCTGGCCTCCATTTTGTCCAAGGTGGTGGCGAGGCGGGCCTCATTTTGTACGGCAAGGGAGCCGCGAGAGCGGCGACTTTTTTGAAAATGTTGGTCGCGCTCGCCCCCATTTTGTCCGGGACGGACTCCCCGCTGGCCTCCATTTGGTCCAAGCCCGGCTGCCGTACCTGCAGCCGTGCTGCCCCTGTGCAAATACACTTCAAAATATGTAAATACATCATAAATATACAGGTAATATATATATATTATAAACACAAGTTGTTGTTGGTGGTGGTCTGATGATAAAGACCGCCACTCTGGCATCATTCTGGCATGACTGGGTGCAACCTGGGAACCCAGGCTGCACCCTGGCATCATTCTGGGTTGACTGCGGGATCACTGGGGACACTCGGTTGGCTACCTGCCGCCATCTGACCAAGATGGCGGCTGGCGCAGCCGCCATTTTTCCAAAATGTAGGCCTGGCTGACCTCCATTTCGTCCAAGGTGGTGGCCAAGTTGGCCTCCATTTTGTCCAATGAGGTAGCCAAGCTGGCCTCCATTTTGTCCAAGGTGGTGGCGAGGCGGGCCTCATTTTGTACGGCATGGGAGCCGCGTGAGCGGCGACTTTTTTGAAAATGTTGGTCGCGCTCGCCCCCATTTTGTCCGGGACGGACTCCCCGCTGGCCTCCATTTGGTCCAAGCCCGGCTGCCGTACCTGCAGCCGTGCTGCCCCTGTGCAAATACACTTCAAAATATGTAAATACATCATAAATATACAGGTAATATATATATATTATAAACACAAGTTGTTGTTGGTGGTGGTCTGATGATAAAGACCGCCACTCTGGCATCATTCTGGCATGACTGGGTGCAACCTGGGAACCCAGGCTGCACCCTGGCATCATTCTGGGTTGACTGCGGGATCACTGGGGACACTCGGTTGGCTACCTGCCGCCATCTGACCAAGATGGCGGCTGGCGCAGCCGCCATTTTTCCAAAATGTAGGCCTGGCTGACCTCCATTTCGTCCAAGGTGGTGGCCAAGTTGGCCTCCATTTTGTCCAATGAGGTAGCCAAGCTGGCCTCCATTTTGTCCAAGGTGGTGGCGAGGCGGGCCTCATTTTGTACGGCATGGGAGCCGCGTGAGCGGCGACTTTTTTGAAAATGTTGGTCGCGCTCGCCCCCATTTTGTCCGGGACGGACTCCCCGCTGGCCTCCATTTGGTCCAAGCCCGGCTGCCGTACCTGCAGCCGTGCTGCCCCTGTGCAAATACACTTCAAAATATGTAAATACATCATAAATATACAGGTAATATATATATATTATAAACACAAGTTGTTGTTGGTGGTGGTCTGATGATAAAGACCGCCACTCTGGCATCATTCTGGCATGACTGGGTGCAACCTGGGAACCCAGGCTGCACCCTGGCATCATTCTGGGTTGACTGCGGGATCACTGGGGACACTCGGTTGGCTACCTGCCGCCATCTGACCAAGATGGCGGCTGGCGCAGCCGCCATTTTTCCAAAATGTAGGCCTGGCTGACCTCCATTTCGTCCAAGGTGGTGGCCAAGTTGGCCTCCATTTTGTCCAATGAGGTAGCCAAGCTGGCCTCCATTTTGTCCAAGGTGGTGGCGAGGCGGGCCTCATTTTGTACGGCATGGGAGCCGCGTGAGCGGCGACTTTTTTGAAAATGTTGGTCGCGCTCGCCCCCATTTTGTCCGGGACGGACTCCCCGCTGGCCTCCATTTGGTCCAAGCCCGGCTGCCGTACCTGCAGCCGTGCTGCCCCTGTGCAAATACACTTCAAAATATGTAAATACATCATAAATATACAGGTAATATATATATATTATAAACACAAGTTGTTGTTGGTGGTGGTCTGATGATAAAGACCGCCACTCTGGCATCATTCTGGCATGACTGGGTGCAACCTGGGAACCCAGGCTGCACCCTGGCATCATTCTGGGTTGACTGCGGGATCACTGGGGACACTCGGTTGGCTACCTGCCGCCATCTGACCAAGATGGCGGCTGGCGCAGCCGCCATTTTTCCAAAATGTAGGCCTGGCTGACCTCCATTTCGTCCAAGGTGGTGGCCAAGTTGGCCTCCATTTTGTCCAATGAGGTAGCCAAGCTGGCCTCCATTTTGTCCAAGGTGGTGGCGAGGCGGGCCTCATTTTGTACGGCATGGGAGCCGCGTGAGCGGCGACTTTTTTGAAAATGTTGGTCGCGCTCGCCCCCATTTTGTCCGGGACGGACTCCCCGCTGGCCTCCATTTGGTCCAAGCCCGGCTGCCGTACCTGCAGCCGTGCTGCCCCTGTGCAAATACACTTCAAAATATGTAAATACATCATAAATATACAGGTAATATATATATATTATAAACACAAGTTGTTGTTGGTGGTGGTCTGATGATAAAGACCGCCACTCTGGCATCATTCTGGCATGACTGGGTGCAACCTGGGAACCCAGGCTGCACCCTGGCATCATTCTGGGTTGACTGCGGGATCACTGGGGACACTCGGTTGGCTACCTGCCGCCATCTGACCAAGATGGCGGCTGGCGCAGCCGCCATTTTTCCAAAATGTAGGCCTGGCTGACCTCCATTTCGTCCAAGGTGGTGGCCAAGTTGGCCTCCATTTTGTCCAATGAGGTAGCCAAGCTGGCCTCCATTTTGTCCAAGGTGGTGGCGAGGCGGGCCTCATTTTGTACGGCATGGGAGCCGCGTGAGCGGCGACTTTTTTGAAAATGTTGGTCGCGCTCGCCCCCATTTTGTCCGGGACGGACTCCCCGCTGGCCTCCATTTGGTCCAAGCCCGGCTGCCGTACCTGCAGCCGTGCTGCCCCTGTGCAAATACACTTCAAAATATGTAAATACATCATAAATATACAGGTAATATATATATATTATAAACACAAGTTGTTGTTGGTGGTGGTCTGATGATAAAGACCGCCACTCTGGCATCATTCTGGCATGACTGGGTGCAACCTGGGAACCCAGGCTGCACCCTGGCATCATTCTGGGTTGACTGCGGGATCACTGGGGACACTCGGTTGGCTACCTGCCGCCATCTGACCAAGATGGCGGCTGGCGCAGCCGCCATTTTTCCAAAATGTAGGCCTGGCTGACCTCCATTTCGTCCAAGGTGGTGGCCAAGTTGGCCTCCATTTTGTCCAATGAGGTAGCCAAGCTGGCCTCCATTTTGTCCAAGGTGGTGGCGAGGCGGGCCTCATTTTGTACGGCATGGGAGCCGCGTGAGCGGCGACTTTTTTGAAAATGTTGGTCGCGCTCGCCCCCATTTTGTCCGGGACGGACTCCCCGCTGGCCTCCATTTGGTCCAAGCCCGGCTGCCGTACCTGCAGCCGTGCTGCCCCTGTGCAAATACACTTCAAAATATGTAAATACATCATAAATATACAGGTAATATATATATATTATAAACACAAGTTGTTGTTGGTGGTGGTCTGATGATAAAGACCGCCACTCTGGCATCATTCTGGCATGACTGGGTGCAACCTGGGAACCCAGGCTGCACCCTGGCATCATTCTGGGTTGACTGCGGGATCACTGGGGACACTCGGTTGGCTACCTGCCGCCATCTGACCAAGATGGCGGCTGGCGCAGCCGCCATTTTTCCAAAATGTAGGCCTGGCTGACCTCCATTTCGTCCAAGGTGGTGGCCAAGTTGGCCTCCATTTTGTCCAATGAGGTAGCCAAGCTGGCCTCCATTTTGTCCAAGGTGGTGGCGAGGCGGGCCTCATTTTGTACGGCATGGGAGCCGCGTGAGCGGCGACTTTTTTGAAAATGTTGGTCGCGCTCGCCCCCATTTTGTCCGGGACGGACTCCCCGCTGGCCTCCATTTGGTCCAAGCCCGGCTGCCGTACCTGCAGCCGTGCTGCCCCTGTGCAAATACACTTCAAAATATGTAAATACATCATAAATATACAGGTAATATATATATATTATAAACACAAGTTGTTGTTGGTGGTGGTCTGATGATAAAGACCGCCACTCTGGCATCATTCTGGCATGACTGGGTGCAACCTGGGAACCCAGGCTGCACCCTGGCATCATTCTGGGTTGACTGCGGGATCACTGGGGACACTCGGTTGGCTACCTGCCGCCATCTGACCAAGATGGCGGCTGGCGCAGCCGCCATTTTTCCAAAATGTAGGCCTGGCTGACCTCCATTTCGTCCAAGGTGGTGGCCAAGTTGGCCTCCATTTTGTCCAATGAGGTAGCCAAGCTGGCCTCCATTTTGTCCAAGGTGGTGGCGAGGCGGGCCTCATTTTGTACGGCAAGGGAGCCGCGAGAGCGGCGACTTTTTTGAAAATGTTGGTCGCGCTCGCCCCCATTTTGTCCGGGACGGACTCCCCGCTGGCCTCCATTTGGTCCAAGCCCGGCTGCCGTACCTGCAGCCGTGCTGCCCCTGTGCAAATACACTTCAAAATATGTAAATACATCATAAATATACAGGTAATATATATATATTATAAACACAAGTTGTTGTTGGTGGTGGTCTGATGATAAAGACCGCCACTCTGGCATCATTCTGGCATGACTGGGTGCAACCTGGGAACCCAGGCTGCACCCTGGCATCATTCTGGGTTGACTGCGGGATCACTGGGGACACTCGGTTGGCTACCTGCCGCCATCTGACCAAGATGGCGGCTGGCGCAGCCGCCATTTTTCCAAAATGTAGGCCTGGCTGACCTCCATTTCGTCCAAGGTGGTGGCCAAGTTGGCCTCCATTTTGTCCAATGAGGTAGCCAAGCTGGCCTCCATTTTGTCCAAGGTGGTGGCGAGGCGGGCCTCATTTTGTACGGCATGGGAGCCGCGTGAGCGGCGACTTTTTTGAAAATGTTGGTCGCGCTCGCCCCCATTTTGTCCGGGACGGACTCCCCGCTGGCCTCCATTTGGTCCAAGCCCGGCTGCCGTACCTGCAGCCGTGCTGCCCCTGTGCAAATACACTTCAAAATATGTAAATACATCATAAATATACAGGTAATATATATATATTATAAACACAAGTTGTTGTTGGTGGTGGTCTGATGATAAAGACCGCCACTCTGGCATCATTCTGGCATGACTGGGTGCAACCTGGGAACCCAGGCTGCACCCTGGCATCATTCTGGGTTGACTGCGGGATCACTGGGGACACTCGGTTGGCTACCTGCCGCCATCTGACCAAGATGGCGGCTGGCGCAGCCGCCATTTTTCCAAAATGTAGGCCTGGCTGACCTCCATTTCGTCCAAGGTGGTGGCCAAGTTGGCCTCCATTTTGTCCAATGAGGTAGCCAAGCTGGCCTCCATTTTGTCCAAGGTGGTGGCGAGGCGGGCCTCATTTTGTACGGCATGGGAGCCGCGTGAGCGGCGACTTTTTTGAAAATGTTGGTCGCGCTCGCCCCCATTTTGTCCGGGACGGACTCCCCGCTGGCCTCCATTTGGTCCAAGCCCGGCTGCCGTACCTGCAGCCGTGCTGCCCCTGTGCAAATACACTTCAAAATATGTAAATACATCATAAATATACAGGTAATATATATATATTATAAACACAAGTTGTTGTTGGTGGTGGTCTGATGATAAAGACCGCCACTCTGGCATCATTCTGGCATGACTGGGTGCAACCTGGGAACCCAGGCTGCACCCTGGCATCATTCTGGGTTGACTGCGGGATCACTGGGGACACTCGGTTGGCTACCTGCCGCCATCTGACCAAGATGGCGGCTGGCGCAGCCGCCATTTTTCCAAAATGTAGGCCTGGCTGACCTCCATTTCGTCCAAGGTGGTGGCCAAGTTGGCCTCCATTTTGTCCAATGAGGTAGCCAAGCTGGCCTCCATTTTGTCCAAGGTGGTGGCGAGGCGGGCCTCATTTTGTACGGCATGGGAGCCGCGTGAGCGGCGACTTTTTTGAAAATGTTGGTCGCGCTCGCCCCCATTTTGTCCGGGACGGACTCCCCGCTGGCCTCCATTTGGTCCAAGCCCGGCTGCCGTACCTGCAGCCGTGCTGCCCCTGTGCAAATACACTTCAAAATATGTAAATACATCATAAATATACAGGTAATATATATATATTATAAACACAAGTTGTTGTTGGTGGTGGTCTGATGATAAAGACCGCCACTCTGGCATCATTCTGGCATGACTGGGTGCAACCTGGGAACCCAGGCTGCACCCTGGCATCATTCTGGGTTGACTGCGGGATCACTGGGGACACTCGGTTGGCTACCTGCCGCCATCTGACCAAGATGGCGGCTGGCGCAGCCGCCATTTTTCCAAAATGTAGGCCTGGCTGACCTCCATTTCGTCCAAGGTGGTGGCCAAGTTGGCCTCCATTTTGTCCAATGAGGTAGCCAAGCTGGCCTCCATTTTGTCCAAGGTGGTGGCGAGGCGGGCCTCATTTTGTACGGCATGGGAGCCGCGTGAGCGGCGACTTTTTTGAAAATGTTGGTCGCGCTCGCCCCCATTTTGTCCGGGACGGACTCCCCGCTGGCCTCCATTTGGTCCAAGCCCGGCTGCCGTACCTGCAGCCGTGCTGCCCCTGTGCAAATACACTTCAAAATATGTAAATACATCATAAATATACAGGTAATATATATATATTATAAACACAAGTTGTTGTTGGTGGTGGTCTGATGATAAAGACCGCCACTCTGGCATCATTCTGGCATGACTGGGTGCAACCTGGGAACCCAGGCTGCACCCTGGCATCATTCTGGGTTGACTGCGGGATCACTGGGGACACTCGGTTGGCTACCTGCCGCCATCTGACCAAGATGGCGGCTGGCGCAGCCGCCATTTTTCCAAAATGTAGGCCTGGCTGACCTCCATTTCGTCCAAGGTGGTGGCCAAGTTGGCCTCCATTTTGTCCAATGAGGTAGCCAAGCTGGCCTCCATTTTGTCCAAGGTGGTGGCGAGGCGGGCCTCATTTTGTACGGCATGGGAGCCGCGTGAGCGGCGACTTTTTTGAAAATGTTGGTCGCGCTCGCCCCCATTTTGTCCGGGACGGACTCCCCGCTGGCCTCCATTTGGTCCAAGCCCGGCTGCCGTACCTGCAGCCGTGCTGCCCCTGTGCAAATACACTTCAAAATATGTAAATACATCATAAATATACAGGTAATATATATATATTATAAACACAAGTTGTTGTTGGTGGTGGTCTGATGATAAAGACCGCCACTCTGGCATCATTCTGGCATGACTGGGTGCAACCTGGGAACCCAGGCTGCACCCTGGCATCATTCTGGGTTGACTGCGGGATCACTGGGGACACTCGGTTGGCTACCTGCCGCCATCTGACCAAGATGGCGGCTGGCGCAGCCGCCATTTTTCCAAAATGTAGGCCTGGCTGACCTCCATTTCGTCCAAGGTGGTGGCCAAGTTGGCCTCCATTTTGTCCAATGAGGTAGCCAAGCTGGCCTCCATTTTGTCCAAGGTGGTGGCGAGGCGGGCCTCATTTTGTACGGCATGGGAGCCGCGTGAGCGGCGACTTTTTTGAAAATGTTGGTCGCGCTCGCCCCCATTTTGTCCGGGACGGACTCCCCGCTGGCCTCCATTTGGTCCAAGCCCGGCTGCCGTACCTGCAGCCGTGCTGCCCCTGTGCAAATACACTTCAAAATATGTAAATACATCATAAATATACAGGTAATATATATATATTATAAACACAAGTTGTTGTTGGTGGTGGTCTGATGATAAAGACCGCCACTCTGGCATCATTCTGGCATGACTGGGTGCAACCTGGGAACCCAGGCTGCACCCTGGCATCATTCTGGGTTGACTGCGGGATCACTGGGGACACTC
Organism: Heptranchias perlo; assembly: GCF_035084215.1. Classification (NCBI taxonomy): domain Eukaryota; kingdom Metazoa; phylum Chordata; class Chondrichthyes; order Hexanchiformes; family Hexanchidae; genus Heptranchias; species Heptranchias perlo. Next base: position 15,239,986 of record NC_090363.1, read on the forward strand.
GGTTGGCTACCTGCCGCCATCTGACCAAGATGGCGGCTGGCGCAGCCGCCATTTTTCCAAAATGTAGGCCTGGCTGACCTCCATTTCGTCCAAGGTGGTGGCCAAGTTGGCCTCCATTTTGTCCAATGAGGTAGCCAAGCTGGCCTCCATTTTGTCCAAGGTGGTGGCGAGGCGGGCCTCATTTTGTACGGCATGGGAGCCGCGTGAGCGGCGACTTTTTTGAAAATGTTGGTCGCGCTCGCCCCCATTTTGTCCGGGACGGACTCCCCGCTGGCCTCCATTTGGTCCAAGCCCGGCTGCCGTACCTGCAGCCGTGCTGCCCCTGTGCAAATACACTTCAAAATATGTAAATACATCATAAATATACAGGTAATATATATATATTATAAACACAAGTTGTTGTTGGTGGTGGTCTGATGATAAAGACCGCCACTCTGGCATCATTCTGGCATGACTGGGTGCAACCTGGGAACCCAGGCTGCACCCTGGCATCATTCTGGGTTGACTGCGGGATCACTGGGGACACTCGGTTGGCTACCTGCCGCCATCTGACCAAGATGGCGGCTGGCGCAGCCGCCATTTTTCCAAAATGTAGGCCTGGCTGACCTCCATTTCGTCCAAGGTGGTGGCCAAGTTGGCCTCCATTTTGTCCAATGAGGTAGCCAAGCTGGCCTCCATTTTATCCAAGGTGGTGGCGAGGCGGGCCTCATTTTGTACGGCAAGGGAGCCGCGAGAGCGGCGACTTTTTTGAAAATGTTGGTCGCGCTCGCCCCCATTTTGTCCGGGACGGACTCCCCGCTGGCCTCCATTTGGTCCAAGCCCGGCTGCCGTACCTGCAGCCGTGCTGCCCCTGTGCAAATACACTTCAAAATATGTAAATACATCATAAATATACAGGTAATATATATATATTATAAACACAAGTTGTTGTTGGTGGTGGTCTGATGATAAAGACCGCCACTCTGGCATCATTCTGGCATGACTGGGTGCAACCTGGGAACCCAGGCTGCACCCTGGCATCATTCTGGGTTGACTGCGGGATCACTGGGGACACTCGGTTGGCTACCTGCCGCCATCTGACCAAGATGGCGGCTGGCGCAGCCGCCATTTTTCCAAAATGTAGGCCTGGCTGACCTCCATTTCGTCCAAGGTGGTGGCCAAGTTGGCCTCCATTTTGTCCAATGAGGTAGCCAAGCTGGCCTCCATTTTGTCCAAGGTGGTGGCGAGGCGGGCCTCATTTTGTACGGCATGGGAGCCGCGTGAGCGGCGACTTTTTTGAAAATGTTGGTCGCGCTCGCCCCCATTTTGTCCGGGACGGACTCCCCGCTGGCCTCCATTTGGTCCAAGCCCGGCTGCCGTACCTGCAGCCGTGCTGCCCCTGTGCAAATACACTTCAAAATATGTAAATACATCATAAATATACAGGTAATATATATATATTATAAACACAAGTTGTTGTTGGTGGTGGTCTGATGATAAAGACCGCCACTCTGGCATCATTCTGGCATGACTGGGTGCAACCTGGGAACCCAGGCTGCACCCTGGCATCATTCTGGGTTGACTGCGGGATCACTGGGGACACTCGGTTGGCTACCTGCCGCCATCTGACCAAGATGGCGGCTGGCGCAGCCGCCATTTTTCCAAAATGTAGGCCTGGCTGACCTCCATTTCGTCCAAGGTGGTGGCCAAGTTGGCCTCCATTTTGTCCAATGAGGTAGCCAAGCTGGCCTCCATTTTGTCCAAGGTGGTGGCGAGGCGGGCCTCATTTTGTACGGCATGGGAGCCGCGTGAGCGGCGACTTTTTTGAAAATGTTGGTCGCGCTCGCCCCCATTTTGTCCGGGACGGACTCCCCGCTGGCCTCCATTTGGTCCAAGCCCGGCTGCCGTACCTGCAGCCGTGCTGCCCCTGTGCAAATACACTTCAAAATATGTAAATACATCATAAATATACAGGTAATATATATATATTATAAACACAAGTTGTTGTTGGTGGTGGTCTGATGATAAAGACCGCCACTCTGGCATCATTCTGGCATGACTGGGTGCAACCTGGGAACCCAGGCTGCACCCTGGCATCATTCTGGGTTGACTGCGGGATCACTGGGGACACTCGGTTGGCTACCTGCCGCCATCTGACCAAGATGGCGGCTGGCGCAGCCGCCATTTTTCCAAAATGTAGGCCTGGCTGACCTCCATTTCGTCCAAGGTGGTGGCCAAGTTGGCCTCCATTTTGTCCAATGAGGTAGCCAAGCTGGCCTCCATTTTATCCAAGGTGGTGGCGAGGCGGGCCTCATTTTGTACGGCAAGGGAGCCGCGAGAGCGGCGACTTTTTTGAAAATGTTGGTCGCGCTCGCCCCCATTTTGTCCGGGACGGACTCCCCGCTGGCCTCCATTTGGTCCAAGCCCGGCTGCCGTACCTGCAGCCGTGCTGCCCCTGTGCAAATACACTTCAAAATATGTAAATACATCATAAATATACAGGTAATATATATATATTATAAACACAAGTTGTTGTTGGTGGTGGTGGTGGTCTGATGATAAAGACCGCCACTCTGGCATCATTCTGGCATGACTGGGTGCAACCTGGGAACCCAGGCTGCACCCTGGCATCATTCTGGGTTGACTGCGGGATCACTGGGGACACTCGGTTGGCTACCTGCCGCCATCTGACCAAGATGGCGGCTGGCGCAGCCGCCATTTTTCCAAAATGTAGGCCTGGCTGACCTCCATTTCGTCCAAGGTGGTGGCCAAGTTGGCCTCCATTTCGTCCAAGGTGGTGGCCAATTTGGCCTCCAATTTGTCCAATGAGGAAGCCAAGCTGGCCTCCATTTTGTCCAAGGTGGTGGCGAGGCGGGCCTCATTTTGTACGGCATGGGAGCCGCGTGAGCGGCGACTTTTTTGAAAATGTTGGTCGCGCTCGCCCCCATTTTGTCCGGGACGGACTCCCCGCTGGCCTCCATTTGGTCCAAGCCCGGCTGCCGTACCTGCAGCCGTGCTGCCCCTGTGCAAATACACTTCAAAATATGTAAATACATCATAAATATACAGGTAATATATATATATTATAAACACAAGTTGTTGTTGGTGGTGGTCTGATGATAAAGACCGCCACTCTGGCATCATTCTGGCATGACTGGGTGCAACCTGGGAACCCAGGCTGCACCCTGGCATCATTCTGGGTTGACTGCGGGATCACTGGGGACACTCGGTTGGCTACCTGCCGCCATCTGACCAAGATGGCGGCTGGCGCAGCCGCCATTTTTCCAAAATGTAGGCCTGGCTGACCTCCATTTCGTCCAAGGTGGTGGCCAAGTTGGCCTCCATTTTGTCCAATGAGGTAGCCAAGCTGGCCTCCATTTTGTCCAAGGTGGTGGCGAGGCGGGCCTCATTTTGTACGGCATGGGAGCCGCGTGAGCGGCGACTTTTTTGAAAATGTTGGTCGCGCTCGCCCCCATTTTGTCCGGGACGGACTCCCCGCTGGCCTCCATTTGGTCCAAGCCCGGCTGCCGTACCTGCAGCCGTGCTGCCCCTGTGCAAATACACTTCAAAATATGTAAATACATCATAAATATACAGGTAATATATATATATTATAAACACAAGTTGTTGTTGGTGGTGGTCTGATGATAAAGACCGCCACTCTGGCATCATTCTGGCATGACTGGGTGCAACCTGGGAACCCAGGCTGCACCCTGGCATCATTCTGGGTTGACTGCGGGATCACTGGGGACACTCGGTTGGCTACCTGCCGCCATCTGACCAAGATGGCGGCTGGCGCAGCCGCCATTTTTCCAAAATGTAGGCCTGGCTGACCTCCATTTCGTCCAAGGTGGTGGCCAAGTTGGCCTCCATTTTGTCCAATGAGGTAGCCAAGCTGGCCTCCATTTTGTCCAAGGTGGTGGCGAGGCGGGCCTCATTTTGTACGGCATGGGAGCCGCGTGAGCGGCGACTTTTTTGAAAATGTTGGTCGCGCTCGCCCCCATTTTGTCCGGGACGGACTCCCCGCTGGCCTCCATTTGGTCCAAGCCCGGCTGCCGTACCTGCAGCCGTGCTGCCCCTGTGCAAATACACTTCAAAATATGTAAATACATCATAAATATACAGGTAATATATATATATTATAAACACAAGTTGTTGTTGGTGGTGGTCTGATGATAAAGACCGCCACTCTGGCATCATTCTGGCATGACTGGGTGCAACCTGGGAACCCAGGCTGCACCCTGGCATCATTCTGGGTTGACTGCGGGATCACTGGGGACACTCGGTTGGCTACCTGCCGCCATCTGACCAAGATGGCGGCTGGCGCAGCCGCCATTTTTCCAAAATGTAGGCCTGGCTGACCTCCATTTCGTCCAAGGTGGTGGCCAAGTTGGCCTCCATTTTGTCCAATGAGGTAGCCAAGCTGGCCTCCATTTTGTCCAAGGTGGTGGCGAGGCGGGCCTCATTTTGTACGGCATGGGAGCCGCGTGAGCGGCGACTTTTTTGAAAATGTTGGTCGCGCTCGCCCCCATTTTGTCCGGGACGGACTCCCCGCTGGCCTCCATTTGGTCCAAGCCCGGCTGCCGTACCTGCAGCCGTGCTGCCCCTGTGCAAATACACTTCAAAATATGTAAATACATCATAAATATACAGGTAATATATATATATTATAAACACAAGTTGTTGTTGGTGGTGGTCTGATGATAAAGACCGCCACTCTGGCATCATTCTGGCATGACTGGGTGCAACCTGGGAACCCAGGCTGCACCCTGGCATCATTCTGGGTTGACTGCGGGATCACTGGGGACACTCGGTTGGCTACCTGCCGCCATCTGACCAAGATGGCGGCTGGCGCAGCCGCCATTTTTCCAAAATGTAGGCCTGGCTGACCTCCATTTCGTCCAAGGTGGTGGCCAAGTTGGCCTCCATTTTGTCCAATGAGGTAGCCAAGCTGGCCTCCATTTTATCCAAGGTGGTGGCGAGGCGGGCCTCATTTTGTACGGCAAGGGAGCCGCGAGAGCGGCGACTTTTTTGAAAATGTTGGTCGCGCTCGCCCCCATTTTGTCCGGGACGGACTCCCCGCTGGCCTCCATTTGGTCCAAGCCCGGCTGCCGTACCTGCAGCCGTGCTGCCCCTGTGCAAATACACTTCAAAATATGTAAATACATCATAAATATACAGGTAATATATATATATTATAAACACAAGTTGTTGTTGGTGGTGGTGGTGGTCTGATGATAAAGACCGCCACTCTGGCATCATTCTGGCATGACTGGGTGCAACCTGGGAACCCAGGCTGCACCCTGGCATCATTCTGGGTTGACTGCGGGATCACTGGGGACACTCGGTTGGCTACCTGCCGCCATCTGACCAAGATGGCGGCTGGCGCAGCCGCCATTTTTCCAAAATGTAGGCCTGGCTGACCTCCATTTCGTCCAAGGTGGTGGCCAAGTTGGCCTCCATTTCGTCCAAGGTGGTGGCCAATTTGGCCTCCAATTTGTCCAATGAGGAAGCCAAGCTGGCCTCCATTTTGTCCAAGGTGGTGGCGAGGCGGGCCTCATTTTGTACGGCATGGGAGCCGCGTGAGCGGCGACTTTTTTGAAAATGTTGGTCGCGCTCGCCCCCATTTTGTCCGGGACGGACTCCCCGCTGGCCTCCATTTGGTCCAAGCCCGGCTGCCGTACCTGCAGCCGTGCTGCCCCTGTGCAAATACACTTCAAAATATGTAAATACATCATAAATATACAGGTAATATATATATATTATAAACACAAGTTGTTGTTGGTGGTGGTCTGATGATAAAGACCGCCACTCTGGCATCATTCTGGCATGACTGGGTGCAACCTGGGAACCCAGGCTGCACCCTGGCATCATTCTGGGTTGACTGCGGGATCACTGGGGACACTCGGTTGGCTACCTGCCGCCATCTGACCAAGATGGCGGCTGGCGCAGCCGCCATTTTTCCAAAATGTAGGCCTGGCTGACCTCCATTTCGTCCAAGGTGGTGGCCAAGTTGGCCTCCATTTTGTCCAATGAGGTAGCCAAGCTGGCCTCCATTTTATCCAAGGTGGTGGCGAGGCGGGCCTCATTTTGTACGGCAAGGGAGCCGCGAGAGCGGCGACTTTTTTGAAAATGTTGGTCGCGCTCGCCCCCATTTTGTCCGGGACGGACTCCCCGCTGGCCTCCATTTGGTCCAAGCCCGGCTGCCGTACCTGCAGCCGTGCTGCCCCTGTGCAAATACACTTCAAAATATGTAAATACATCATAAATATACAGGTAATATATATATATTATAAACACAAGTTGTTGTTGGTGGTGGTCTGATGATAAAGACCGCCACTCTGGCATCATTCTGGCATGACTGGGTGCAACCTGGGAACCCAGGCTGCACCCTGGCATCATTCTGGGTTGACTGCGGGATCACTGGGGACACTCGGTTGGCTACCTGCCGCCATCTGACCAAGATGGCGGCTGGCGCAGCCGCCATTTTTCCAAAATGTAGGCCTGGCTGACCTCCATTTCGTCCAAGGTGGTGGCCAAGTTGGCCTCCATTTTGTCCAATGAGGTAGCCAAGCTGGCCTCCATTTTGTCCAAGGTGGTGGCGAGGCGGGCCTCATTTTGTACGGCATGGGAGCCGCGTGAGCGGCGACTTTTTTGAAAATGTTGGTCGCGCTCGCCCCCATTTTGTCCGGGACGGACTCCCCGCTGGCCTCCATTTGGTCCAAGCCCGGCTGCCGTACCTGCAGCCGTGCTGCCCCTGTGCAAATACACTTCAAAATATGTAAATACATCATAAATATACAGGTAATATATATATATTATAAACACAAGTTGTTGTTGGTGGTGGTCTGATGATAAAGACCGCCACTCTGGCATCATTCTGGCATGACTGGGTGCAACCTGGGAACCCAGGCTGCACCCTGGCATCATTCTGGGTTGACTGCGGGATCACTGGGGACACTCGGTTGGCTACCTGCCGCCATCTGACCAAGATGGCGGCTGGCGCAGCCGCCATTTTTCCAAAATGTAGGCCTGGCTGACCTCCATTTCGTCCAAGGTGGTGGCCAAGTTGGCCTCCATTTTGTCCAATGAGGTAGCCAAGCTGGCCTCCATTTTGTCCAAGGTGGTGGCGAGGCGGGCCTCATTTTGTACGGCATGGGAGCCGCGTGAGCGGCGACTTTTTTGAAAATGTTGGTCGCGCTCGCCCCCATTTTGTCCGGGACGGACTCCCCGCTGGCCTCCATTTGGTCCAAGCCCGGCTGCCGTACCTGCAGCCGTGCTGCCCCTGTGCAAATACACTTCAAAATATGTAAATACATCATAAATATACAGGTAATATATATATATTATAAACACAAGTTGTTGTTGGTGGTGGTCTGATGATAAAGACCGCCACTCTGGCATCATTCTGGCATGACTGGGTGCAACCTGGGAACCCAGGCTGCACCCTGGCATCATTCTGGGTTGACTGCGGGATCACTGGGGACACTCGGTTGGCTACCTGCCGCCATCTGACCAAGATGGCGGCTGGCGCAGCCGCCATTTTTCCAAAATGTAGGCCTGGCTGACCTCCATTTCGTCCAAGGTGGTGGCCAAGTTGGCCTCCATTTTGTCCAATGAGGTAGCCAAGCTGGCCTCCATTTTGTCCAAGGTGGTGGCGAGGCGGGCCTCATTTTGTACGGCATGGGAGCCGCGTGAGCGGCGACTTTTTTGAAAATGTTGGTCGCGCTCGCCCCCATTTTGTCCGGGACGGACTCCCCGCTGGCCTCCATTTGGTCCAAGCCCGGCTGCCGTACCTGCAGCCGTGCTGCCCCTGTGCAAATACACTTCAAAATATGTAAATACATCATAAATATACAGGTAATATATATATATTATAAACACAAGTTGTTGTTGGTGGTGGTCTGATGATAAAGACCGCCACTCTGGCATCATTCTGGCATGACTGGGTGCAACCTGGGAACCCAGGCTGCACCCTGGCATCATTCTGGGTTGACTGCGGGATCACTGGGGACACTCGGTTGGCTACCTGCCGCCATCTGACCAAGATGGCGGCTGGCGCAGCCGCCATTTTTCCAAAATGTAGGCCTGGCTGACCTCCATTTCGTCCAAGGTGGTGGCCAAGTTGGCCTCCATTTTGTCCAATGAGGTAGCCAAGCTGGCCTCCATTTTATCCAAGGTGGTGGCGAGGCGGGCCTCATTTTGTACGGCAAGGGAGCCGCGAGAGCGGCGACTTTTTTGAAAATGTTGGTCGCGCTCGCCCCCATTTTGTCCGGGACGGACTCCCCGCTGGCCTCCATTTGGTCCAAGCCCGGCTGCCGTACCTGCAGCCGTGCTGCCCCTGTGCAAATACACTTCAAAATATGTAAATACATCATAAATATACAGGTAATATATATATATTATAAACACAAGTTGTTGTTGGTGGTGGTGGTGGTCTGATGATAAAGACCGCCACTCTGGCATCATTCTGGCATGACTGGGTGCAACCTGGGAACCCAGGCTGCACCCTGGCATCATTCTGGGTTGACTGCGGGATCACTGGGGACACTCGGTTGGCTACCTGCCGCCATCTGACCAAGATGGCGGCTGGCGCAGCCGCCATTTTTCCAAAATGTAGGCCTGGCTGACCTCCATTTCGTCCAAGGTGGTGGCCAAGTTGGCCTCCATTTCGTCCAAGGTGGTGGCCAATTTGGCCTCCAATTTGTCCAATGAGGTAGCCAAGCTGGCCTCCATTTTGTCCAAGGTGGTGGCGAGGCGGGCCTCATTTTGTACGGCATGGGAGCCGCGTGAGCGGCGACTTTTTTGAAAATGTTGGTCGCGCTCGCCCCCATTTTGTCCGGGACGGACTCCCCGCTGGCCTCCATTTGGTCCAAGCCCGGCTGCCGTACCTGCAGCCGTGCTGCCCCTGTGCAAATACACTTCAAAATATGTAAATACATCATAAATATACAGGTAATATATATATATTATAAACACAAGTTGTTGTTGGTGGTGGTCTGATGATAAAGACCGCCACTCTGGCATCATTCTGGCATGACTGGGTGCAACCTGGGAACCCAGGCTGCACCCTGGCATCATTCTGGGTTGACTGCGGGATCACTGGGGACACTCGGTTGGCTACCTGCCGCCATCTGACCAAGATGGCGGCTGGCGCAGCCGCCATTTTTCCAAAATGTAGGCCTGGCTGACCTCCATTTCGTCCAAGGTGGTGGCCAAGTTGGCCTCCATTTTGTCCAATGAGGTAGCCAAGCTGGCCTCCATTTTATCCAAGGTGGTGGCGAGGCGGGCCTCATTTTGTACGGCAAGGGAGCCGCGAGAGCGGCGACTTTTTTGAAAATGTTGGTCGCGCTCGCCCCCATTTTGTCCGGGACGGACTCCCCGCTGGCCTCCATTTGGTCCAAGCCCGGCTGCCGTACCTGCAGCCGTGCTGCCCCTGTGCAAATACACTTCAAAATATGTAAATACATCATAAATATACAGGTAATATATATATATTATAAACACAAGTTGTTGTTGGTGGTGGTGGTGGTCTGATGATAAAGACCGCCACTCTGGCATCATTCTGGCATGACTGGGTGCAACCTGGGAACCCAGGCTGCACCCTGGCATCATTCTGGGTTGACTGCGGGATCACTGGGGACACTCGGTTGGCTACCTGCCGCCATCTGACCAAGATGGCGGCTGGCGCAGCCGCCATTTTTCCAAAATGTAGGCCTGGCTGACCTCCATTTCGTCCAAGGTGGTGGCCAAGTTGGCCTCCATTTCGTCCAAGGTGGTGGCCAATTTGGCCTCCAATTTGTCCAATGAGGTAGCCAAGCTGGCCTCCATTTTGTCCAAGGTGGTGGCGAGGCGGGCCTCATTTTGTACGGCATGGGAGCCGCGTGAGCGGCGACTTTTTTGAAAATGTTGGTCGCGCTCGCCCCCATTTTGTCCGGGACGGACTCCCCGCTGGCCTCCATTTGGTCCAAGCCCGGCTGCCGTACCTGCAGCCGTGCTGCCCCTGTGCAAATACACTTCAAAATATGTAAATACATCATAAATATACAGGTAATATATATATATTATAAACACAAGTTGTTGTTGGTGGTGGTCTGATGATAAAGACCGCCACTCTGGCATCATTCTGGCATGACTGGGTGCAACCTGGGAACCCAGGCTGCACCCTGGCATCATTCTGGGTTGACTGCGGGATCACTGGGGACACTCGGTTGGCTACCTGCCGCCATCTGACCAAGATGGCGGCTGGCGCAGCCGCCATTTTTCCAAAATGTAGGCCTGGCTGACCTCCATTTCGTCCAAGGTGGTGGCCAAGTTGGCCTCCATTTTGTCCAATGAGGTAGCCAAGCTGGCCTCCATTTTATCCAAGGTGGTGGCGAGGCGGGCCTCATTTTGTACGGCAAGGGAGCCGCGAGAGCGGCGACTTTTTTGAAAATGTTGGTCGCGCTCGCCCCCATTTTGTCCGGGACGGACTCCCCGCTGGCCTCCATTTGGTCCAAGCCCGGCTGCCGTACCTGCAGCCGTGCTGCCCCTGTGCAAATACACTTCAAAATATGTAAATACATCATAAATATACAGGTAATATATATATATTATAAACACAAGTTGTTGTTGGTGGTGGTGGTGGTCTGATGATAAAGACCGCCACTCTGGCATCATTCTGGCATGACTGGGTGCAACCTGGGAACCCAGGCTGCACCCTGGCATCATTCTGGGTTGACTGCGGGATCACTGGGGACACTCGGTTGGCTACCTGCCGCCATCTGACCAAGATGGCGGCTGGCGCAGCCGCCATTTTTCCAAAATGTAGGCCTGGCTGACCTCCATTTCGTCCAAGGTGGTGGCCAAGTTGGCCTCCATTTCGTCCAAGGTGGTGGCCAATTTGGCCTCCAATTTGTCCAATGAGGAAGCCAAGCTGGCCTCCATTTTGTCCAAGGTGGTGGCGAGGCGGGCCTCATTTTGTACGGCATGGGAGCCGCGTGAGCGGCGACTTTTTTGAAAATGTTGGTCGCGCTCGCCCCCATTTTGTCCGGGACGGACTCCCCGCTGGCCTCCATTTGGTCCAAGCCCGGCTGCCGTACCTGCAGCCGTGCTGCCCCTGTGCAAATACACTTCAAAATATGTAAATACATCATAAATATACAGGTAATATATATATATTATAAACACAAGTTGTTGTTGGTGGTGGTCTGATGATAAAGACCGCCACTCTGGCATCATTCTGGCATGACTGGGTGCAACCTGGGAACCCAGGCTGCACCCTGGCATCATTCTGGGTTGACTGCGGGATCACTGGGGACACTCGGTTGGCTACCTGCCGCCATCTGACCAAGATGGCGGCTGGCGCAGCCGCCATTTTTCCAAAATGTAGGCCTGGCTGACCTCCATTTCGTCCAAGGTGGTGGCCAAGTTGGCCTCCATTTTGTCCAATGAGGTAGCCAAGCTGGCCTCCATTTTGTCCAAGGTGGTGGCGACGCGGGCCTCATTTTGTACGGCATGGGAGCCGCGAGAGCGGCGAATTTTTTGAAAATGTTGGTCGCGCTCGCCCCCATTTTGTCCGGGACGGACTCCCCGCTGGCCTCCATTTGGTCCAAGCCCGGCTGCCGTCCCTGCAGCCGTGCTGCCCCTGTGCAAATACACTTCCAAATATACAAATACATCATAAATATACAGGTGATATATATATATTATAAACACAAGTTGTTGTTGTTGGTGGTGGTGGTGGTGGTGGTCTGATGATAAAGACCGCCACTCTGGCATCACTCCGGCATGACTGGGTGCAAGCTGGGAACCCTGGCTGCACCCTGGCATCATTCTGGGTTGACTGCGGGATCACTGGGGACACTCGGTTGGCTACTTGCCGCCATCTGACCAAGATGGCGGCAGCGGCGCAGCCGCCATTTTTCCAAAATGTAGGCCTGGCTGTCCTCCATTTTGTCCAAGGTGGTGGCCAAGTTGGCCTCCATTTTGTCCAATGAGGTAGCCAAGCTGGCCTCCATTTTGTCCAATGAGGTAGCCAAGCTGGCCTCCATTTCGTCCAAGGTGGTGGCGACGCGGGCCTCATTTTGTACGGCATGGGAGCCGCGAGAGCGGCGAATTTTTTGAAAATGTTGGTCGCGCTCGCCCCCATTTTGTCCGGGACGGACTCCCCGCTGGCCTCCATTTGGTCCAAGCCCGGCTGCCGTCCCTGCAGCCGTGCTGCCCCTGTGCAAATACACTTCCAAATATACAAATACATCATAAATATACAGGTGATATATATATATTTTAAACACAAGTTGTTGTTGTTGGTGGTGGTGGTGGTGGTGGTCTGATGATAAAGACCGCCACTCTGGCATCACTCCGGCATGACTGGGTGCAAGCTGGGAACCCTGGCTGCACCCTGGCATCATTCTGGGTTGACTGCGGGATCACTGGGGACACTCGGTTGGCTACTTGCCGCCATCTGACCAAGATGGCGGCAGCGGCGCAGCCGCCATTTTTCCAAAATGTAGGCCTGGCTGTCCTCCATTTTGTCCAAGGTGGTGGCCAAGTTGGCCTCCATTTTGTCCAATGAGGTAGGTAGCCAAGCTGGCCTCCATTTTGTCCAATGAGGTAGCCAAGCTGGCCTCCATTTTGTCCAAGGTGGTGGCGACGCGGGCCTCATTTTGTACGGCATGGGAGCCGCGAGAGCGGCGAATTTTTTGAAAATGTTGGTCGCGCTCGCCCCCATTTTGTCCGGGACGGACTCCCCGCTGGCCTCCATTTGGTCCAAGCCCGGCTGCCGTCCCTGCAGCCGTGCTGCCCCTGTGCAAATACACTTCCAAATATACAAATACATCATAAATATACAGGTGATATATATATATTATAAACACAAGTTGTTGTTGTTGGTGGTGGTGGTGGTGGTGGTCTGATGATAAAGACCGCCACTCTGGCATCACTCCGGCATGACTGGGTGCAAGCTGGGAACCCTGGCTGCACCCTGGCATCATTCTGGGTTGACTGCGGGATCACTGGGGACACTCGGTTGGCTACTTGCCGCCATCTGACCAAGATGGCGGCAGCGGCGCAGCCGCCATTTTTCCAAAATGTAGGCCTGGCTGTCCTCCATTTTGTCCAAGGTGGTGGCCAAGTTGGCCTCCATTTTGTCCAATGAGGTAGGTAGCCAAGCTGGCCTCCATTTTGTCCAATGAGGTAGCCAAGCTGGCCTCCATTTTGTCCAAGGTGGTGGCGACGCGGGCCTCATTTTGTACGGCATGGGAGCCGCGAGAGCGGCGAATTTTTTGAAAATGTTGGTCGCGCTCGCCCCCATTTTGTCCGGGACGGACTCCCCGCTGGCCTCCATTTGGTCCAAGCCCGGCTGCCGTCCCTGCAGCCGTGCTGCCCCTGTGCAAATACACTTCCAAATATACAAATACATCATAAATATACAGGTGATATATATATATTATAAACACAAGTTGTTGTTGTTGGTGGTGGTGGTGGTGGTGGTCTGATGATAAAGACCGCCACTCTGGCATCACTCCGGCATGACTGGGTGCAAGCTGGGAACCCTGGCTGCACCCTGGCATCATTCTGGGTTGACTGCGGGATCACTGGGGACACTCGGTTGGCTACTTGCCGCCATCTGACCAAGATGGCGGCAGCGGCGCAGCCGCCATTTTTCCAAAATGTAGGCCTGGCTGTCCTCCATTTTGTCCAAGGTGGTGGCCAAGTTGGCCTCCATTTTGTCCAATGAGGTAGGTAGCCAAGCTGGCCTCCATTTTGTCCAATGAGGTAGCCAAGCTGGCCTCCATTTTGTCCAAGGTGGTGGCGACGCGGGCCTCATTTTGTACGGCATGGGAGCCGCGAGAGCGGCGAATTTTTTGAAAATGTTGGTCGCGCTCGCCCCCATTTTGTCCGGGACGGACTCCCCGCTGGCCTCCATTTGGTCCAAGCCCGGCTGCCGTCCCTGCAGCCGTGCTGCCCCTGTGCAAATACACTTCCAAATATACAAATACATCATAAATATACAGGTGATATATATATATTATAAACACAAGTTGTTGTTGTTGGTGGTGGTGGTGGTGGTGGTCTGATGATAAAGACCGCCACTCTGGCATCACTCCGGCATGACTGGGTGCAAGCTGGGAACCCTGGCTGCACCCTGGCATCATTCTGGGTTGACTGCGGGATCACTGGGGACACTCGGTTGGCTACTTGCCGCCATCTGACCAAGATGGCGGCAGCGGCGCAGCCGCCATTTTTCCAAAATGTAGGCCTGGCTGTCCTCCATTTTGTCCAAGGTGGTGGCCAAGTTGGCCTCCATTTTGTCCAATGAGGTAGGTAGCCAAGCTGGCCTCCATTTTGTCCAATGAGGTAGCCAAGCTGGCCTCCATTTTGTCCAAGGTGGTGGCGACGCGGGCCTCATTTTGTACGGCATGGGAGCCGCGAGAGCGGCGAATTTTTTGAAAATGTTGGTCGCGCTCGCCCCCATTTTGTCCGGGACGGACTCCCCGCTGGCCTCCATTTGGTCCAAGCCCGGCTGCCGTCCCTGCAGCCGTGCTGCCCCTGTGCAAATACACTTCCAAATATACAAATACATCATAAATATACAGGTGATATATATATATTATAAACACAAGTTGTTGTTGTTGGTGGTGGTGGTGGTGGTGGTCTGATGATAAAGACCGCCACTCTGGCATCACTCCGGCATGACTGGGTGCAAGCTGGGAACCCTGGCTGCACCCTGGCATCATTCTGGGTTGACTGCGGGATCACTGGGGACACTCGGTTGGCTACTTGCCGCCATCTGACCAAGATGGCGGCAGCGGCGCAGCCGCCATTTTTCCAAAATGTAGGCCTGGCTGTCCTCCATTTTGTCCAAGGTGGTGGCCAAGTTGGCCTCCATTTTGTCCAATGAGGTAGGTAGCCAAGCTGGCCTCCATTTTGTCCAATGAGGTAGCCAAGCTGGCCTCCATTTTGTCCAAGGTGGTGGCGACGCGGGCCTCATTTTGTACGGCATGGGAGCCGCGAGAGCGGCGAATTTTTTGAAAATGTTGGTCGCGCTCGCCCCCATTTTGTCCGGGACGGACTCCCCGCTGGCCTCCATTTGGTCCAAGCCCGGCTGCCGTCCCTGCAGCCGTGCTGCCCCTGTGCAAATACACTTCCAAATATACAAATACATCATAAATATACAGGTGATATATATATATTATAAACACAAGTTGTTGTTGTTGGTGGTGGTGGTCTGATGATAAAGACCGCCACTCTGGCATCACTCCGGCATGACTGGGTGCAAGCTGGGAACCCTGGCTGCACCCTGGCATCATTCTGGGTTGACTGCGGGATCACTGGGGACACTCGGTTGGCTACTTGCCGCCATCTGACCAAGATGGCGGCAGCGGCGCAGCCGCCATTTTTCCAAAATGTAGGCCTGGCTGTCCTCCATTTTGTCCAAGGTGGTGGCCAAGTTGGCCTCCATTTTGTCCAATGAGGTAGCCAAGCTGGCCTCCATTTTGTCCAATGAGGTAGCCAAGCTGGCCTCCATTTCGTCCAAGGTGGTGGCGACGCGGGCCTCATTTTGTACGGCATGGGAGCCGCGAGAGCGGCGAATTTTTTGAAAATGTTGGTCGCGCTCGCCCCCATTTTGTCCGGGACGGACTCCCCGCTGGCCTCCATTTGGTCCAAGCCCGGCTGCCGTCCCTGCAGCCGTGCTGCCCCTGTGCAAATACACTTCCAAATATACAAATACATCATAAATATACAGGTGATATATATATATTATAAACACAAGTTGTTGTTGTTGGTGGTGGTGGTGGTGGTGGTCTGATGATAAAGACCGCCACTCTGGCATCACTCCGGCATGACTGGGTGCAAGCTGGGAACCCTGGCTGCACCCTGGCATCATTCTGGGTTGACTGCGGGATCACTGGGGACACTCGGTTGGCTACTTGCCGCCATCTGACCAAGATGGCGGCAGCGGCGCAGCCGCCATTTTTCCAAAATGTAGGCCTGGCTGTCCTCCATTTTGTCCAAGGTGGTGGCCAAGTTGGCCTCCATTTTGTCCAATGAGGTAGGTAGCCAAGCTGGCCTCCATTTTGTCCAATGAGGTAGCCAAGCTGGCCTCCATTTCGTCCAAGGTGGTGGCGACGCGGGCCTCATTTTGTACGGCATGGGAGCCGCGAGAGCGGCGAATTTTTTGAAAATGTTGGTCGCGCTCGCCCCCATTTTGTCCGGGACGGACTCCCCGCTGGCCTCCATTTGGTCCAAGCCCGGCTGCCGTCCCTGCAGCCGTGCTGCCCCTGTGCAAATACACTTCCAAATATACAAATACATCATAAATATACAGGTGATATATATATATTATAAACACAAGTTGTTGTTGTTGGTGGTGGTGGTCTGATGATAAAGACCGCCACTCTGGCATCACTCCGGCATGACTGGGTGCAAGCTGGGAACCCTGGCTGCACCCTGGCATCATTCTGGGTTGACTGCGGGATCACTGGGGACACTCGGTTGGCTACTTGCCGCCATCTGACCAAGATGGCGGCAGCGGCGCAGCCGCCATTTTTCCAAAATGTAGGCCTGGCTGTCCTCCATTTTGTCCAAGGTGGTGGCCAAGTTGGCCTCCATTTTGTCCAATGAGGTAGCCAAGCTGGCCTCCATTTTGTCCAATGAGGTAGCCAAGCTGGCCTCCATTTCGTCCAAGGTGGTGGCGACGCGGGCCTCATTTTGTACGGCATGGGAGCCGCGAGAGCGGCGAATTTTTTGAAAATGTTGGTCGCGCTCGCCCCCATTTTGTCCGGGACGGACTCCCCGCTGGCCTCCATTTGGTCCAAGCCCGGCTGCCGTCCCTGCAGCCGTGCTGCCCCTGTGCAAATACACTTCCAAATATACAAATACATCATAAATATACAGGTGATATATATATATTATAAACACAAGTTGTTGTTGTTGGTGGTGGTGGTCTGATGATAAAGACCGCCACTCTGGCATCACTCCGGCATGACTGGGTGCAAGCTGGGAACCCTGGCTGCACCCTGGCATCATTCTGGGTTGACTGCGGGATCACTGGGGACACTCGGTTGGCTACTTGCCGCCATCTGACCAAGATGGCGGCAGCGGCGCAGCCGCCATTTTTCCAAAATGTAGGCCTGGCTGTCCTCCATTTTGTCCAAGGTGGTGGCCAAGTTGGCCTCCATTTTGTCCAATGAGGTAGCCAAGCTGGCCTCCATTTTGTCCAATGAGGTAGCCAAGCTGGCCTCCATTTTGTCCAAGGTGGTGGCGACGCGGGCCTCATTTTGTACGGCATGGGAGCCGCGAGAGCGGCGAATTTTTTGAAAATGTTGGTCGCGCTCGCCCCCATTTTGTCCGGGACGGACTCCCCGCTGGCCTCCATTTGGTCCAAGCCCGGCTGCCGTCCCTGCAGCCGTGCTGCCCCTGTGCAAATACACTTCCAAATATACAAATACATCATAAATATACAGGTGATATATATATATTATAAACACAAGTTGTTGTTGTTGGTGGTGGTGGTGGTGGTGGTCTGATGATAAAGACCGCCACTCTGGCATCACTCCGGCATGACTGGGTGCAAGCTGGGAACCCTGGCTGCACCCTGGCATCATTCTGGGTTGACTGCGGGATCACTGGGGACACTCGGTTGGCTACTTGCCGCCATCTGACCAAGATGGCGGCAGCGGCGCAGCCGCCATTTTTCCAAAATGTAGGCCTGGCTGTCCTCCATTTTGTCCAAGGTGGTGGCCAAGTTGGCCTCCATTTTGTCCAATGAGGTAGCCAAGCTGGCCTCCATTTTGTCCAATGAGGTAGCCAAGCTGGCCTCCATTTCGTCCAAGGTGGTGGCGACGCGGGCCTCATTTTGTACGGCATGGGAGCCGCGAGAGCGGCGAATTTTTTGAAAATGTTGGTCGCGCTCGCCCCCATTTTGTCCGGGACGGACTCCCCGCTGGCCTCCATTTGGTCCAAGCCCGGCTGCCGTCCCTGCAGCCGTGCTGCCCCTGTGCAAATACACTTCCAAATATACAAATACATCATAAATATACAGGTGATATATATATATTTTAAACACAAGTTGTTGTTGTTGGTGGTGGTGGTGGTGGTGGTCTGATGATAAAGACCGCCACTCTGGCATCACTCCGGCATGACTGGGTGCAAGCTGGGAACCCTGGCTGCACCCTGGCATCATTCTGGGTTGACTGCGGGATCACTGGGGACACTCGGTTGGCTACTTGCCGCCATCTGACCAAGATGGCGGCAGCGGCGCAGCCGCCATTTTTCCAAAATGTAGGCCTGGCTGTCCTCCATTTTGTCCAAGGTGGTGGCCAAGTTGGCCTCCATTTTGTCCAATGAGGTAGGTAGCCAAGCTGGCCTCCATTTTGTCCAATGAGGTAGCCAAGCTGGCCTCCATTTTGTCCAAGGTGGTGGCGACGCGGGCCTCATTTTGTACGGCATGGGAGCCGCGAGAGCGGCGAATTTTTTGAAAATGTTGGTCGCGCTCGCCCCCATTTTGTCCGGGACGGACTCCCCGCTGGCCTCCATTTGGTCCAAGCCCGGCTGCCGTCCCTGCAGCCGTGCTGCCCCTGTGCAAATACACTTCCAAATATACAAATACATCATAAATATACAGGTGATATATATATATTATAAACACAAGTTGTTGTTGTTGGTGGTGGTGGTGGTGGTGGTCTGATGATAAAGACCGCCACTCTGGCATCACTCCGGCATGACTGGGTGCAAGCTGGGAACCCTGGCTGCACCCTGGCATCATTCTGGGTTGACTGCGGGATCACTGGGGACACTCGGTTGGCTACTTGCCGCCATCTGACCAAGATGGCGGCAGCGGCGCAGCCGCCATTTTTCCAAAATGTAGGCCTGGCTGTCCTCCATTTTGTCCAAGGTGGTGGCCAAGTTGGCCTCCATTTTGTCCAATGAGGTAGGTAGCCAAGCTGGCCTCCATTTTGTCCAATGAGGTAGCCAAGCTGGCCTCCATTTTGTCCAAGGTGGTGGCGACGCGGGCCTCATTTTGTACGGCATGGGAGCCGCGAGAGCGGCGAATTTTTTGAAAATGTTGGTCGCGCTCGCCCCCATTTTGTCCGGGACGGACTCCCCGCTGGCCTCCATTTGGTCCAAGCCCGGCTGCCGTCCCTGCAGCCGTGCTGCCCCTGTGCAAATACACTTCCAAATATACAAATACATCATAAATATACAGGTGATATATATATATTATAAACACAAGTTGTTGTTGTTGGTGGTGGTGGTGGTGGTGGTCTGATGATAAAGACCGCCACTCTGGCATCACTCCGGCATGACTGGGTGCAAGCTGGGAACCCTGGCTGCACCCTGGCATCATTCTGGGTTGACTGCGGGATCACTGGGGACACTCGGTTGGCTACTTGCCGCCATCTGACCAAGATGGCGGCAGCGGCGCAGCCGCCATTTTTCCAAAATGTAGGCCTGGCTGTCCTCCATTTTGTCCAAGGTGGTGGCCAAGTTGGCCTCCATTTTGTCCAATGAGGTAGGTAGCCAAGCTGGCCTCCATTTTGTCCAATGAGGTAGCCAAGCTGGCCTCCATTTTGTCCAAGGTGGTGGCGACGCGGGCCTCATTTTGTACGGCATGGGAGCCGCGAGAGCGGCGAATTTTTTGAAAATGTTGGTCGCGCTCGCCCCCATTTTGTCCGGGACGGACTCCCCGCTGGCCTCCATTTGGTCCAAGCCCGGCTGCCGTCCCTGCAGCCGTGCTGCCCCTGTGCAAATACACTTCCAAATATACAAATACATCATAAATATACAGGTGATATATATATATTATAAACACAAGTTGTTGTTGTTGGTGGTGGTGGTGGTGGTGGTCTGATGATAAAGACCGCCACTCTGGCATCACTCCGGCATGACTGGGTGCAAGCTGGGAACCCTGGCTGCACCCTGGCATCATTCTGGGTTGACTGCGGGATCACTGGGGACACTCGGTTGGCTACTTGCCGCCATCTGACCAAGATGGCGGCAGCGGCGCAGCCGCCATTTTTCCAAAATGTAGGCCTGGCTGTCCTCCATTTTGTCCAAGGTGGTGGCCAAGTTGGCCTCCATTTTGTCCAATGAGGTAGGTAGCCAAGCTGGCCTCCATTTTGTCCAATGAGGTAGCCAAGCTGGCCTCCATTTTGTCCAAGGTGGTGGCGACGCGGGCCTCATTTTGTACGGCATGGGAGCCGCGAGAGCGGCGAATTTTTTGAAAATGTTGGTCGCGCTCGCCCCCATTTTGTCCGGGACGGACTCCCCGCTGGCCTCCATTTGGTCCAAGCCCGGCTGCCGTCCCTGCAGCCGTGCTGCCCCTGTGCAAATACACTTCCAAATATACAAATACATCATAAATATACAGGTGATATATATATATTATAAACACAAGTTGTTGTTGTTGGTGGTGGTGGTGGTGGTGGTCTGATGATAAAGACCGCCACTCTGGCATCACTCCGGCATGACTGGGTGCAAGCTGGGAACCCTGGCTGCACCCTGGCATCATTCTGGGTTGACTGCGGGATCACTGGGGACACTCGGTTGGCTACTTGCCGCCATCTGACCAAGATGGCGGCAGCGGCGCAGCCGCCATTTTTCCAAAATGTAGGCCTGGCTGTCCTCCATTTTGTCCAAGGTGGTGGCCAAGTTGGCCTCCATTTTGTCCAATGAGGTAGGTAGCCAAGCTGGCCTCCATTTTGTCCAATGAGGTAGCCAAGCTGGCCTCCATTTCGTCCAAGGTGGTGGCGACGCGGGCCTCATTTTGTACGGCATGGGAGCCGCGAGAGCGGCGAATTTTTTGAAAATGTTGGTCGCGCTCGCCCCCATTTTGTCCGGGACGGACTCCCCGCTGGCCTCCATTTGGTCCAAGCCCGGCTGCCGTCCCTGCAGCCGTGCTGCCCCTGTGCAAATACACTTCCAAATATACAAATACATCATAAATATACAGGTGATATATATATATTATAAACACAAGTTGTTGTTGTTGGTGGTGGTGGTCTGATGATAAAGACCGCCACTCTGGCATCACTCCGGCATGACTGGGTGCAAGCTGGGAACCCTGGCTGCACCCTGGCATCATTCTGGGTTGACTGCGGGATCACTGGGGACACTCGGTTGGCTACTTGCCGCCATCTGACCAAGATGGCGGCAGCGGCGCAGCCGCCATTTTTCCAAAATGTAGGCCTGGCTGTCCTCCATTTTGTCCAAGGTGGTGGCCAAGTTGGCCTCCATTTTGTCCAATGAGGTAGCCAAGCTGGCCTCCATTTTGTCCAATGAGGTAGCCAAGCTGGCCTCCATTTCGTCCAAGGTGGTGGCGACGCGGGCCTCATTTTGTACGGCATGGGAGCCGCGAGAGCGGCGAATTTTTTGAAAATGTTGGTCGCGCTCGCCCCCATTTTGTCCGGGACGGACTCCCCGCTGGCCTCCATTTGGTCCAAGCCCGGCTGCCGTCCCTGCAGCCGTGCTGCCCCTGTGCAAATACACTTCCAAATATACAAATACATCATAAATATACAGGTGATATATATATATTATAAACACAAGTTGTTGTTGTTGGTGGTGGTGGTCTGATGATAAAGACCGCCACTCTGGCATCACTCCGGCATGACTGGGTGCAAGCTGGGAACCCTGGCTGCACCCTGGCATCATTCTGGGTTGACTGCGGGATCACTGGGGACACTCGGTTGGCTACTTGCCGCCATCTGACCAAGATGGCGGCAGCGGCGCAGCCGCCATTTTTCCAAAATGTAGGCCTGGCTGTCCTCCATTTTGTCCAAGGTGGTGGCCAAGTTGGCCTCCATTTTGTCCAATGAGGTAGCCAAGCTGGCCTCCATTTTGTCCAATGAGGTAGCCAAGCTGGCCTCCATTTTGTCCAAGGTGGTGGCGACGCGGGCCTCATTTTGTACGGCATGGGAGCCGCGAGAGCGGCGAATTTTTTGAAAATGTTGGTCGCGCTCGCCCCCATTTTGTCCGGGACGGACTCCCCGCTGGCCTCCATTTGGTCCAAGCCCGGCTGCCGTCCCTGCAGCCGTGCTGCCCCTGTGCAAATACACTTCCAAATATACAAATACATCATAAATATACAGGTGATATATATATATTATAAACACAAGTTGTTGTTGTTGGTGGTGGTGGTGGTGGTGGTCTGATGATAAAGACCGCCACTCTGGCATCACTCCGGCATGACTGGGTGCAAGCTGGGAACCCTGGCTGCACCCTGGCATCATTCTGGGTTGACTGCGGGATCACTGGGGACACTCGGTTGGCTACTTGCCGCCATCTGACCAAGATGGCGGCAGCGGCGCAGCCGCCATTTTTCCAAAATGTAGGCCTGGCTGTCCTCCATTTTGTCCAAGGTGGTGGCCAAGTTGGCCTCCATTTTGTCCAATGAGGTAGGTAGCCAAGCTGGCCTCCATTTTGTCCAATGAGGTAGCCAAGCTGGCCTCCATTTTGTCCAAGGTGGTGGCGACGCGGGCCTCATTTTGTACGGCATGGGAGCCGCGAGAGCGGCGAATTTTTTGAAAATGTTGGTCGCGCTCGCCCCCATTTTGTCCGGGACGGACTCCCCGCTGGCCTCCATTTGGTCCAAGCCCGGCTGCCGTCCCTGCAGCCGTGCTGCCCCTGTGCAAATACACTTCCAAATATACAAATACATCATAAATATACAGGTGATATATATATATTATAAACACAAGTTGTTGTTGTTGGTGGTGGTGGTGGTGGTGGTCTGATGATAAAGACCGCCACTCTGGCATCACTCCGGCATGACTGGGTGCAAGCTGGGAACCCTGGCTGCACCCTGGCATCATTCTGGGTTGACTGCGGGATCACTGGGGACACTCGGTTGGCTACTTGCCGCCATCTGACCAAGATGGCGGCAGCGGCGCAGCCGCCATTTTTCCAAAATGTAGGCCTGGCTGTCCTCCATTTTGTCCAAGGTGGTGGCCAAGTTGGCCTCCATTTTGTCCAATGAGGTAGGTAGCCAAGCTGGCCTCCATTTTGTCCAATGAGGTAGCCAAGCTGGCCTCCATTTTGTCCAAGGTGGTGGCGACGCGGGCCTCATTTTGTACGGCATGGGAGCCGCGAGAGCGGCGAATTTTTTGAAAATGTTGGTCGCGCTCGCCCCCATTTTGTCCGGGACGGACTCCCCGCTGGCCTCCATTTGGTCCAAGCCCGGCTGCCGTCCCTGCAGCCGTGCTGCCCCTGTGCAAATACACTTCCAAATATACAAATACATCATAAATATACAGGTGATATATATATATTATAAACACAAGTTGTTGTTGTTGGTGGTGGTGGTGGTGGTGGTCTGATGATAAAGACCGCCACTCTGGCATCACTCCGGCATGACTGGGTGCAAGCTGGGAACCCTGGCTGCACCCTGGCATCATTCTGGGTTGACTGCGGGATCACTGGGGACACTCGGTTGGCTACTTGCCGCCATCTGACCAAGATGGCGGCAGCGGCGCAGCCGCCATTTTTCCAAAATGTAGGCCTGGCTGTCCTCCATTTTGTCCAAGGTGGTGGCCAAGTTGGCCTCCATTTTGTCCAATGAGGTAGGTAGCCAAGCTGGCCTCCATTTTGTCCAATGAGGTAGCCAAGCTGGCCTCCATTTTGTCCAAGGTGGTGGCGACGCGGGCCTCATTTTGTACGGCATGGGAGCCGCGAGAGCGGCGAATTTTTTGAAAATGTTGGTCGCGCTCGCCCCCATTTTGTCCGGGACGGACTCCCCGCTGGCCTCCATTTGGTCCAAGCCCGGCTGCCGTCCCTGCAGCCGTGCTGCCCCTGTGCAAATACACTTCCAAATATACAAATACATCATAAATATACAGGTGATATATATATATTATAAACACAAGTTGTTGTTGTTGGTGGTGGTGGTGGTGGTGGTCTGATGATAAAGACCGCCACTCTGGCATCACTCCGGCATGACTGGGTGCAAGCTGGGAACCCTGGCTGCACCCTGGCATCATTCTGGGTTGACTGCGGGATCACTGGGGACACTCGGTTGGCTACTTGCCGCCATCTGACCAAGATGGCGGCAGCGGCGCAGCCGCCATTTTTCCAAAATGTAGGCCTGGCTGTCCTCCATTTTGTCCAAGGTGGTGGCCAAGTTGGCCTCCATTTTGTCCAATGAGGTAGGTAGCCAAGCTGGCCTCCATTTTGTCCAATGAGGTAGCCAAGCTGGCCTCCATTTTGTCCAAGGTGGTGGCGACGCGGGCCTCATTTTGTACGGCATGGGAGCCGCGAGAGCGGCGAATTTTTTGAAAATGTTGGTCGCGCTCGCCCCCATTTTGTCCGGGACGGACTCCCCGCTGGCCTCCATTTGGTCCAAGCCCGGCTGCCGTCCCTGCAGCCGTGCTGCCCCTGTGCAAATACACTTCCAAATATACAAATACATCATAAATATACAGGTGATATATATATATTATAAACACAAGTTGTTGTTGTTGGTGGTGGTGGTGGTGGTGGTCTGATGATAAAGACCGCCACTCTGGCATCACTCCGGCATGACTGGGTGCAAGCTGGGAACCCTGGCTGCACCCTGGCATCATTCTGGGTTGACTGCGGGATCACTGGGGACACTCGGTTGGCTACTTGCCGCCATCTGACCAAGATGGCGGCAGCGGCGCAGCCGCCATTTTTCCAAAATGTAGGCCTGGCTGTCCTCCATTTTGTCCAAGGTGGTGGCCAAGTTGGCCTCCATTTTGTCCAATGAGGTAGGTAGCCAAGCTGGCCTCCATTTTGTCCAATGAGGTAGCCAAGCTGGCCTCCATTTCGTCCAAGGTGGTGGCGACGCGGGCCTCATTTTGTACGGCATGGGAGCCGCGAGAGCGGCGAATTTTTTGAAAATGTTGGTCGCGCTCGCCCCCATTTTGTCCGGGACGGACTCCCCGCTGGCCTCCATTTGGTCCAAGCCCGGCTGCCGTCCCTGCAGCCGTGCTGCCCCTGTGCAAATACACTTCCAAATATACAAATACATCATAAATATACAGGTGATATATATATATTATAAACACAAGTTGTTGTTGTTGGTGGTGGTGGTGGTGGTGGTCTGATGATAAAGACCGCCACTCTGGCATCACTCCGGCATGACTGGGTGCAAGCTGGGAACCCTGGCTGCACCCTGGCATCATTCTGGGTTGACTGCGGGATCACTGGGGACACTCGGTTGGCTACTTGCCGCCATCTGACCAAGATGGCGGCAGCGGCGCAGCCGCCATTTTTCCAAAATGTAGGCCTGGCTGTCCTCCATTTTGTCCAAGGTGGTGGCCAAGTTGGCCTCCATTTTGTCCAATGAGGTAGGTAGCCAAGCTGGCCTCCATTTTGTCCAATGAGGTAGCCAAGCTGGCCTCCATTTCGTCCAAGGTGGTGGCGACGCGGGCCTCATTTTGTACGGCATGGGAGCCGCGAGAGCGGCGAATTTTTTGAAAATGTTGGTCGCGCTCGCCCCCATTTTGTCCGGGACGGACTCCCCGCTGGCCTCCATTTGGTCCAAGCCCGGCTGCCGTCCCTGCAGCCGTGCTGCCCCTGTGCAAATACACTTCCAAATATACAAATACATCATAAATATACAGGTGATATATATATATTATAAACACAAGTTGTTGTTGTTGGTGGTGGTGGTCTGATGATAAAGACCGCCACTCTGGCATCACTCCGGCATGACTGGGTGCAAGCTGGGAACCCTGGCTGCACCCTGGCATCATTCTGGGTTGACTGCGGGATCACTGGGGACACTCGGTTGGCTACTTGCCGCCATCTGACCAAGATGGCGGCAGCGGCGCAGCCGCCATTTTTCCAAAATGTAGGCCTGGCTGTCCTCCATTTTGTCCAAGGTGGTGGCCAAGTTGGCCTCCATTTTGTCCAATGAGGTAGGTAGCCAAGCTGGCCTCCATTTTGTCCAATGAGGTAGCCAAGCTGGCCTCCATTTTGTCCAAGGTGGTGGCGACGCGGGCCTCATTTTGTACGGCATGGGAGCCGCGAGAGCGGCGAATTTTTTGAAAATGTTGGTCGCGCTCGCCCCCATTTTGTCCGGGACGGACTCCCCGCTGGCCTCCATTTGGTCCAAGCCCGGCTGCCGTCCCTGCAGCCGTGCTGCCCCTGTGCAAATACACTTCCAAATATACAAATACATCATAAATATACAGGTGATATATATATATTATAAACACAAGTTGTTGTTGTTGGTGGTGGTGGTGGTGGTGGTCTGATGATAAAGACCGCCACTCTGGCATCACTCCGGCATGACTGGGTGCAAGCTGGGAACCCTGGCTGCACCCTGGCATCATTCTGGGTTGACTGCGGGATCACTGGGGACACTCGGTTGGCTACTTGCCGCCATCTGACCAAGATGGCGGCAGCGGCGCAGCCGCCATTTTTCCAAAATGTAGGCCTGGCTGTCCTCCATTTTGTCCAAGGTGGTGGCCAAGTTGGCCTCCATTTTGTCCAATGAGGTAGGTAGCCAAGCTGGCCTCCATTTTGTCCAATGAGGTAGCCAAGCTGGCCTCCATTTCGTCCAAGGTGGTGGCGACGCGGGCCTCATTTTGTACGGCATGGGAGCCGCGAGAGCGGCGAATTTTTTGAAAATGTTGGTCGCGCTCGCCCCCATTTTGTCCGGGACGGACTCCCCGCTGGCCTCCATTTGGTCCAAGCCCGGCTGCCGTCCCTGCAGCCGTGCTGCCCCTGTGCAAATACACTTCCAAATATACAAATACATCATAAATATACAGGTGATATATATATATTATAAACACAAGTTGTTGTTGTTGGTGGTGGTGGTGGTGGTGGTCTGATGATAAAGACCGCCACTCTGGCATCACTCCGGCATGACTGGGTGCAAGCTGGGAACCCTGGCTGCACCCTGGCATCATTCTGGGTTGACTGCGGGATCACTGGGGACACTCGGTTGGCTACTTGCCGCCATCTGACCAAGATGGCGGCAGCGGCGCAGCCGCCATTTTTCCAAAATGTAGGCCTGGCTGTCCTCCATTTTGTCCAAGGTGGTGGCCAAGTTGGCCTCCATTTTGTCCAATGAGGTAGGTAGCCAAGCTGGCCTCCATTTTGTCCAATGAGGTAGCCAAGCTGGCCTCCATTTCGTCCAAGGTGGTGGCGACGCGGGCCTCATTTTGTACGGCATGGGAGCCGCGAGAGCGGCGAATTTTTTGAAAATGTTGGTCGCGCTCGCCCCCATTTTGTCCGGGACGGACTCCCCGCTGGCCTCCATTTGGTCCAAGCCCGGCTGCCGTCCCTGCAGCCGTGCTGCCCCTGTGCAAATACACTTCCAAATATACAAATACATCATAAATATACAGGTGATATATATATATTATAAACACAAGTTGTTGTTGTTGGTGGTGGTGGTCTGATGATAAAGACCGCCACTCTGGCATCACTCCGGCATGACTGGGTGCAAGCTGGGAACCCTGGCTGCACCCTGGCATCATTCTGGGTTGACTGCGGGATCACTGGGGACACTCGGTTGGCTACTTGCCGCCATCTGACCAAGATGGCGGCAGCGGCGCAGCCGCCATTTTTCCAAAATGTAGGCCTGGCTGTCCTCCATTTTGTCCAAGGTGGTGGCCAAGTTGGCCTCCATTTTGTCCAATGAGGTAGCCAAGCTGGCCTCCATTTTGTCCAATGAGGTAGCCAAGCTGGCCTCCATTTCGTCCAAGGTGGTGGCGACGCGGGCCTCATTTTGTACGGCATGGGAGCCGCGAGAGCGGCGAATTTTTTGAAAATGTTGGTCGCGCTCGCCCCCATTTTGTCCGGGACGGACTCCCCGCTGGCCTCCATTTGGTCCAAGCCCGGCTGCCGTCCCTGCAGCCGTGCTGCCCCTGTGCAAATACACTTCCAAATATACAAATACATCATAAATATACAGGTGATATATATATATTATAAACACAAGTTGTTGTTGTTGGTGGTGGTGGTGGTGGTGGTCTGATGATAAAGACCGCCACTCTGGCATCACTCCGGCATGACTGGGTGCAAGCTGGGAACCCTGGCTGCACCCTGGCATCATTCTGGGTTGACTGCGGGATCACTGGGGACACTCGGTTGGCTACTTGCCGCCATCTGACCAAGATGGCGGCAGCGGCGCAGCCGCCATTTTTCCAAAATGTAGGCCTGGCTGTCCTCCATTTTGTCCAAGGTGGTGGCCAAGTTGGCCTCCATTTTGTCCAATGAGGTAGGTAGCCAAGCTGGCCTCCATTTTGTCCAATGAGGTAGCCAAGCTGGCCTCCATTTCGTCCAAGGTGGTGGCGACGCGGGCCTCATTTTGTACGGCATGGGAGCCGCGAGAGCGGCGAATTTTTTGAAAATGTTGGTCGCGCTCGCCCCCATTTTGTCCGGGACGGACTCCCCGCTGGCCTCCATTTGGTCCAAGCCCGGCTGCCGTCCCTGCAGCCGTGCTGCCCCTGTGCAAATACACTTCCAAATATACAAATACATCATAAATATACAGGTGATATATATATATTATAAACACAAGTTGTTGTTGTTGGTGGTGGTGGTCTGATGATAAAGACCGCCACTCTGGCATCACTCCGGCATGACTGGGTGCAAGCTGGGAACCCTGGCTGCACCCTGGCATCATTCTGGGTTGACTGCGGGATCACTGGGGACACTCGGTTGGCTACTTGCCGCCATCTGACCAAGATGGCGGCAGCGGCGCAGCCGCCATTTTTCCAAAATGTAGGCCTGGCTGTCCTCCATTTTGTCCAAGGTGGTGGCCAAGTTGGCCTCCATTTTGTCCAATGAGGTAGCCAAGCTGGCCTCCATTTTGTCCAATGAGGTAGCCAAGCTGGCCTCCATTTCGTCCAAGGTGGTGGCGACGCGGGCCTCATTTTGTACGGCATGGGAGCCGCGAGAGCGGCGAATTTTTTGAAAATGTTGGTCGCGCTCGCCCCCATTTTGTCCGGGACGGACTCCCCGCTGGCCTCCATTTGGTCCAAGCCCGGCTGCCGTCCCTGCAGCCGTGCTGCCCCTGTGCAAATACACTTCCAAATATACAAATACATCATAAATATACAGGTGATATATATATATTATAAACACAAGTTGTTGTTGTTGGTGGTGGTGGTGGTGGTGGTCTGATGATAAAGACCGCCACTCTGGCATCACTCCGGCATGACTGGGTGCAAGCTGGGAACCCTGGCTGCACCCTGGCATCATTCTGGGTTGACTGCGGGATCACTGGGGACACTCGGTTGGCTACTTGCCGCCATCTGACCAAGATGGCGGCAGCGGCGCAGCCGCCATTTTTCCAAAATGTAGGCCTGGCTGTCCTCCATTTTGTCCAAGGTGGTGGCCAAGTTGGCCTCCATTTTGTCCAATGAGGTAGCCAAGCTGGCCTCCATTTTGTCCAATGAGGTAGCCAAGCTGGCCTCCATTTCGTCCAAGGTGGTGGCGACGCGGGCCTCATTTTGTACGGCATGGGAGCCGCGAGAGCGGCGAATTTTTTGAAAATGTTGGTCGCGCTCGCCCCCATTTTGTCCGGGACGGACTCCCCGCTGGCCTCCATTTGGTCCAAGCCCGGCTGCCGTCCCTGCAGCCGTGCTGCCCCTGTGCAAATACACTTCCAAATATACAAATACATCATAAATATACAGGTGATATATATATATTTTAAACACAAGTTGTTGTTGTTGGTGGTGGTGGTGGTGGTGGTCTGATGATAAAGACCGCCACTCTGGCATCACTCCGGCATGACTGGGTGCAAGCTGGGAACCCTGGCTGCACCCTGGCATCATTCTGGGTTGACTGCGGGATCACTGGGGACACTCGGTTGGCTACTTGCCGCCATCTGACCAAGATGGCGGCAGCGGCGCAGCCGCCATTTTTCCAAAATGTAGGCCTGGCTGTCCTCCATTTTGTCCAAGGTGGTGGCCAAGTTGGCCTCCATTTTGTCCAATGAGGTAGGTAGCCAAGCTGGCCTCCATTTTGTCCAATGAGGTAGCCAAGCTGGCCTCCATTTTGTCCAAGGTGGTGGCGACGCGGGCCTCATTTTGTACGGCATGGGAGCCGCGAGAGCGGCGAATTTTTTGAAAATGTTGGTCGCGCTCGCCCCCATTTTGTCCGGGACGGACTCCCCGCTGGCCTCCATTTGGTCCAAGCCCGGCTGCCGTCCCTGCAGCCGTGCTGCCCCTGTGCAAATACACTTCCAAATATACAAATACATCATAAATATACAGGTGATATATATATATTATAAACACAAGTTGTTGTTGTTGGTGGTGGTGGTGGTGGTGGTCTGATGATAAAGACCGCCACTCTGGCATCACTCCGGCATGACTGGGTGCAAGCTGGGAACCCTGGCTGCACCCTGGCATCATTCTGGGTTGACTGCGGGATCACTGGGGACACTCGGTTGGCTACTTGCCGCCATCTGACCAAGATGGCGGCAGCGGCGCAGCCGCCATTTTTCCAAAATGTAGGCCTGGCTGTCCTCCATTTTGTCCAAGGTGGTGGCCAAGTTGGCCTCCATTTTGTCCAATGAGGTAGGTAGCCAAGCTGGCCTCCATTTTGTCCAATGAGGTAGCCAAGCTGGCCTCCATTTTGTCCAAGGTGGTGGCGACGCGGGCCTCATTTTGTACGGCATGGGAGCCGCGAGAGCGGCGAATTTTTTGAAAATGTTGGTCGCGCTCGCCCCCATTTTGTCCGGGACGGACTCCCCGCTGGCCTCCATTTGGTCCAAGCCCGGCTGCCGTCCCTGCAGCCGTGCTGCCCCTGTGCAAATACACTTCCAAATATACAAATACATCATAAATATACAGGTGATATATATATATTATAAACACAAGTTGTTGTTGTTGGTGGTGGTGGTGGTGGTGGTCTGATGATAAAGACCGCCACTCTGGCATCACTCCGGCATGACTGGGTGCAAGCTGGGAACCCTGGCTGCACCCTGGCATCATTCTGGGTTGACTGCGGGATCACTGGGGACACTCGGTTGGCTACTTGCCGCCATCTGACCAAGATGGCGGCAGCGGCGCAGCCGCCATTTTTCCAAAATGTAGGCCTGGCTGTCCTCCATTTTGTCCAAGGTGGTGGCCAAGTTGGCCTCCATTTTGTCCAATGAGGTAGGTAGCCAAGCTGGCCTCCATTTTGTCCAATGAGGTAGCCAAGCTGGCCTCCATTTTGTCCAAGGTGGTGGCGACGCGGGCCTCATTTTGTACGGCATGGGAGCCGCGAGAGCGGCGAATTTTTTGAAAATGTTGGTCGCGCTCGCCCCCATTTTGTCCGGGACGGACTCCCCGCTGGCCTCCATTTGGTCCAAGCCCGGCTGCCGTCCCTGCAGCCGTGCTGCCCCTGTGCAAATACACTTCCAAATATACAAATACATCATAAATATACAGGTGATATATATATATTATAAACACAAGTTGTTGTTGTTGGTGGTGGTGGTGGTGGTGGTCTGATGATAAAGACCGCCACTCTGGCATCACTCCGGCATGACTGGGTGCAAGCTGGGAACCCTGGCTGCACCCTGGCATCATTCTGGGTTGACTGCGGGATCACTGGGGACACTCGGTTGGCTACTTGCCGCCATCTGACCAAGATGGCGGCAGCGGCGCAGCCGCCATTTTTCCAAAATGTAGGCCTGGCTGTCCTCCATTTTGTCCAAGGTGGTGGCCAAGTTGGCCTCCATTTTGTCCAATGAGGTAGGTAGCCAAGCTGGCCTCCATTTTGTCCAATGAGGTAGCCAAGCTGGCCTCCATTTCGTCCAAGGTGGTGGCGACGCGGGCCTCATTTTGTACGGCATGGGAGCCGCGAGAGCGGCGAATTTTTTGAAAATGTTGGTCGCGCTCGCCCCCATTTTGTCCGGGACGGACTCCCCGCTGGCCTCCATTTGGTCCAAGCCCGGCTGCCGTCCCTGCAGCCGTGCTGCCCCTGTGCAAATACACTTCCAAATATACAAATACATCATAAATATACAGGTGATATATATATATTATAAACACAAGTTGTTGTTGTTGGTGGTGGTGGTGGTGGTGGTCTGATGATAAAGACCGCCACTCTGGCATCACTCCGGCATGACTGGGTGCAAGCTGGGAACCCTGGCTGCACCCTGGCATCATTCTGGGTTGACTGCGGGATCACTGGGGACACTCGGTTGGCTACTTGCCGCCATCTGACCAAGATGGCGGCAGCGGCGCAGCCGCCATTTTTCCAAAATGTAGGCCTGGCTGTCCTCCATTTTGTCCAAGGTGGTGGCCAAGTTGGCCTCCATTTTGTCCAATGAGGTAGGTAGCCAAGCTGGCCTCCATTTTGTCCAATGAGGTAGCCAAGCTGGCCTCCATTTCGTCCAAGGTGGTGGCGACGCGGGCCTCATTTTGTACGGCATGGGAGCCGCGAGAGCGGCGAATTTTTTGAAAATGTTGGTCGCGCTCGCCCCCATTTTGTCCGGGACGGACTCCCCGCTGGCCTCCATTTGGTCCAAGCCCGGCTGCCGTCCCTGCAGCCGTGCTGCCCCTGTGCAAATACACTTCCAAATATACAAATACATCATAAATATACAGGTGATATATATATATTATAAACACAAGTTGTTGTTGTTGGTGGTGGTGGTCTGATGATAAAGACCGCCACTCTGGCATCACTCCGGCATGACTGGGTGCAAGCTGGGAACCCTGGCTGCACCCTGGCATCATTCTGGGTTGACTGCGGGATCACTGGGGACACTCGGTTGGCTACTTGCCGCCATCTGACCAAGATGGCGGCAGCGGCGCAGCCGCCATTTTTCCAAAATGTAGGCCTGGCTGTCCTCCATTTTGTCCAAGGTGGTGGCCAAGTTGGCCTCCATTTTGTCCAATGAGGTAGGTAGCCAAGCTGGCCTCCATTTTGTCCAATGAGGTAGCCAAGCTGGCCTCCATTTCGTCCAAGGTGGTGGCGACGCGGGCCTCATTTTGTACGGCATGGGAGCCGCGAGAGCGGCGAATTTTTTGAAAATGTTGGTCGCGCTCGCCCCCATTTTGTCCGGGACGGACTCCCCGCTGGCCTCCATTTGGTCCAAGCCCGGCTGCCGTCCCTGCAGCCGTGCTGCCCCTGTGCAAATACACTTCCAAATATACAAATACATCATAAATATACAGGTGATATATATATATTATAAACACAAGTTGTTGTTGTTGGTGGTGGTGGTGGTCTGATGATAAAGACCGCCACTCTGGCATCACTCCGGCATGACTGGGTGCAAGCTGGGAACCCTGGCTGCACCCTGGCATCATTCTGGGTTGACTGCGGGATCACTGGGGACACTCGGTTGGCTACTTGCCGCCATCTGACCAAGATGGCGGCAGCGGCGCAGCCGCCATTTTTCCAAAATGTAGGCCTGGCTGTCCTCCATTTTGTCCAAGGTGGTGGCCAAGTTGGCCTCCATTTTGTCCAATGAGGTAGCCAAGCTGGCCTCCATTTTGTCCAATGAGGTAGCCAAGCTGGCCTCCATTTCGTCCAAGGTGGTGGCGACGCGGGCCTCATTTTGTACGGCATGGGAGCCGCGAGAGCGGCGAATTTTTTGAAAATGTTGGTCGCGCTCGCCCCCATTTTGTCCGGGACGGACTCCCCGCTGGCCTCCATTTGGTCCAAGCCCGGCTGCCGTCCCTGCAGCCGTGCTGCCCCTGTGCAAATACACTTCCAAATATACAAATACATCATAAATATACAGGTGATATATATATATTATAAACACAAGTTGTTGTTGTTGGTGGTGGTGGTCTGATGATAAAGACCGCCACTCTGGCATCACTCCGGCATGACTGGGTGCAAGCTGGGAACCCTGGCTGCACCCTGGCATCATTCTGGGTTGACTGCGGGATCACTGGGGACACTCGGTTGGCTACTTGCCGCCATCTGACCAAGATGGCGGCAGCGGCGCAGCCGCCATTTTTCCAAAATGTAGGCCTGGCTGTCCTCCATTTTGTCCAAGGTGGTGGCCAAGTTGGCCTCCATTTTGTCCAATGAGGTAGCCAAGCTGGCCTCCATTTTGTCCAATGAGGTAGCCAAGCTGGCCTCCATTTCGTCCAAGGTGGTGGCGACGCGGGCCTCATTTTGTACGGCATGGGAGCCGCGAGAGCGGCGAATTTTTTGAAAATGTTGGTCGCGCTCGCCCCCATTTTGTCCGGGACGGACTCCCCGCTGGCCTCCATTTGGTCCAAGCCCGGCTGCCGTCCCTGCAGCCGTGCTGCCCCTGTGCAAATACACTTCCAAATATACAAATACATCATAAATATACAGGTGATATATATATATTATAAACACAAGTTGTTGTTGTTGGTGGTGGTGGTGGTGGTGGTCTGATGATAAAGACCGCCACTCTGGCATCACTCCGGCATGACTGGGTGCAAGCTGGGAACCCTGGCTGCACCCTGGCATCATTCTGGGTTGACTGCGGGATCACTGGGGACACTCGGTTGGCTACTTGCCGCCATCTGACCAAGATGGCGGCAGCGGCGCAGCCGCCATTTTTTCCAAAATGTAGGCCTGGCTGTCCTCCATTTTGTCCAAGGTGGTGGCCAAGTTGGCCTCCATTTTGTCCAATGAGGTAGGTAGCCAAGCTGGCCTCCATTTTGTCCAATGAGGTAGCCAAGCTGGCCTCCATTTCGTCCAAGGTGGTGGCGACGCGGGCCTCATTTTGTACGGCATGGGAGCCGCGAGAGCGGCGAATTTTTTGAAAATGTTGGTCGCGCTCGCCCCCATTTTGTCCGGGACGGACTCCCCGCTGGCCTCCATTTGGTCCAAGCCCGGCTGCCGTCCCTGCAGCCGTGCTGCCCCTGTGCAAATACACTTCCAAATATACAAATACATCATAAATATACAGGTGATATATATATATTATAAACACAAGTTGTTGTTGTTGGTGGTGGTGGTGGTCTGATGATAAAGACCGCCACTCTGGCATCACTCCGGCATGACTGGGTGCAAGCTGGGAACCCTGGCTGCACCCTGGCATCATTCTGGGTTGACTGCGGGATCACTGGGGACACTCGGTTGGCTACTTGCCGCCATCTGACCAAGATGGCGGCAGCGGCGCAGCCGCCATTTTTCCAAAATGTAGGCCTGGCTGTCCTCCATTTTGTCCAAGGTGGTGGCCAAGTTGGCCTCCATTTTGTCCAATGAGGTAGCCAAGCTGGCCTCCATTTTGTCCAATGAGGTAGCCAAGCTGGCCTCCATTTCGTCCAAGGTGGTGGCGACGCGGGCCTCATTTTGTACGGCATGGGAGCCGCGAGAGCGGCGAATTTTTTGAAAATGTTGGTCGCGCTCGCCCCCATTTTGTCCGGGACGGACTCCCCGCTGGCCTCCATTTGGTCCAAGCCCGGCTGCCGTCCCTGCAGCCGTGCTGCCCCTGTGCAAATACACTTCCAAATATACAAATACATCATAAATATACAGGTGATATATATATATTATAAACACAAGTTGTTGTTGTTGGTGGTGGTGGTGGTCTGATGATAAAGACCGCCACTCTGGCATCACTCCGGCATGACTGGGTGCAAGCTG
Organism: Heptranchias perlo; assembly: GCF_035084215.1. Taxonomy (NCBI): domain Eukaryota; kingdom Metazoa; phylum Chordata; class Chondrichthyes; order Hexanchiformes; family Hexanchidae; genus Heptranchias; species Heptranchias perlo. The sequence goes on from NC_090363.1 coordinate 15,275,455, forward strand.
GGAACCCTGGCTGCACCCTGGCATCATTCTGGGTTGACTGCGGGATCACTGGGGACACTCGGTTGGCTACTTGCCGCCATTTGACCAAGATGGCGGCAGCGGCGCAGCCGCCATTTTTCCAAAATGTAGGCCTGGCTGTCCTCCATTTTGTCCAAGGTGGTGGCCAAGTTGGCCTCCATTTTGTCCAATGAGGTAGCCAAGCTGGCCTCCATTTTGTCCAATGAGGTAGCCAAGCTGGCCTCCATTTCGTCCAAGGTGGTGGCGACGCGGGCCTCATTTTGTACGGCATGGGAGCCGCGAGAGCGGCGAATTTTTTGAAAATGTTGGTCGCGCTCGCCCCCATTTTGTCCGGGACGGACTCCCCGCTGGCCTCCATTTGGTCCAAGCCCGGCTGCCGTCCCTGCAGCCGTGCTGCCCCTGTGCAAATACACTTCCAAATATACAAATACATCATAAATATACAGGTGATATATATATATTATAAACACAAGTTGTTGTTGTTGGTGGTGGTGGTCTGATGATAAAGACCGCCACTCTGGCATCACTCCGGCATGACTGGGTGCAAGCTGGGAACCCTGGCTGCACCCTGGCATCATTCTGGGTTGACTGCGGGATCACTGGGGACACTCGGTTGGCTACTTGCCGCCATCTGACCAAGATGGCGGCAGCGGCGCAGCCGCCATTTTTCCAAAATGTAGGCCTGGCTGTCCTCCATTTTGTCCAAGGTGGTGGCCAAGTTGGCCTCCATTTTGTCCAATGAGGTAGCCAAGCTGGCCTCCATTTTGTCCAATGAGGTAGCCAAGCTGGCCTCCATTTCGTCCAAGGTGGTGGCGACGCGGGGCCTCATTTTGTACGGCATGGGAGCCGCGAGAGCGGCGAATTTTTTGAAAATGTTGGTCGCGCTCGCCCCCATTTTGTCCGGGACGGACTCCCCGCTGGCCTCCATTTGGTCCAAGCCCGGCTGCCGTCCCTGCAGCCGTGCTGCCCCTGTGCAAATACACTTCCAAATATACAAATACATCATAAATATACAGGTGATATATATATATTATAAACACAAGTTGTTGTTGTTGGTGGTGGTGGTGGTGGTGGTCTGATGATAAAGACCGCCACTCTGGCATCACTCCGGCATGACTGGGTGCAAGCTGGGAACCCTGGCTGCACCCTGGCATCATTCTGGGTTGACTGCGGGATCACTGGGGACACTCGGTTGGCTACTTGCCGCCATCTGACCAAGATGGCGGCAGCGGCGCAGCCGCCATTTTTCCAAAATGTAGGCCTGGCTGTCCTCCATTTTGTCCAAGGTGGTGGCCAAGTTGGCCTCCATTTTGTCCAATGAGGTAGGTAGCCAAGCTGGCCTCCATTTTGTCCAATGAGGTAGCCAAGCTGGCCTCCATTTCGTCCAAGGTGGTGGCGACGCGGGCCTCATTTTGTACGGCATGGGAGCCGCGAGAGCGGCGAATTTTTTGAAAATGTTGGTCGCGCTCGCCCCCATTTTGTCCGGGACGGACTCCCCGCTGGCCTCCATTTGGTCCAAGCCCGGCTGCCGTCCCTGCAGCCGTGCTGCCCCTGTGCAAATACACTTCCAAATATACAAATACATCATAAATATACAGGTGATATATATATATTATAAACACAAGTTGTTGTTGTTGGTGGTGGTGGTGGTGGTGGTCTGATGATAAAGACCGCCACTCTGGCATCACTCCGGCATGACTGGGTGCAAGCTGGGAACCCTGGCTGCACCCTGGCATCATTCTGGGTTGACTGCGGGATCACTGGGGACACTCGGTTGGCTACTTGCCGCCATCTGACCAAGATGGCGGCAGCGGCGCAGCCGCCATTTTTCCAAAATGTAGGCCTGGCTGTCCTCCATTTTGTCCAAGGTGGTGGCCAAGTTGGCCTCCATTTTGTCCAATGAGGTAGGTAGCCAAGCTGGCCTCCATTTTGTCCAATGAGGTAGCCAAGCTGGCCTCCATTTCGTCCAAGGTGGTGGCGACGCGGGCCTCATTTTGTACGGCATGGGAGCCGCGAGAGCGGCGAATTTTTTGAAAATGTTGGTCGCGCTCGCCCCCATTTTGTCCGGGACGGACTCCCCGCTGGCCTCCATTTGGTCCAAGCCCGGCTGCCGTCCCTGCAGCCGTGCTGCCCCTGTGCAAATACACTTCCAAATATACAAATACATCATAAATATACAGGTGATATATATATATTATAAACACAAGTTGTTGTTGTTGGTGGTGGTGGTGGTGGTGGTCTGATGATAAAGACCGCCACTCTGGCATCACTCCGGCATGACTGGGTGCAAGCTGGGAACCCTGGCTGCACCCTGGCATCATTCTGGGTTGACTGCGGGATCACTGGGGACACTCGGTTGGCTACTTGCCGCCATCTGACCAAGATGGCGGCAGCGGCGCAGCCGCCATTTTTCCAAAATGTAGGCCTGGCTGTCCTCCATTTTGTCCAAGGTGGTGGCCAAGTTGGCCTCCATTTTGTCCAATGAGGTAGGTAGCCAAGCTGGCCTCCATTTTGTCCAATGAGGTAGCCAAGCTGGCCTCCATTTTGTCCAAGGTGGTGGCGACGCGGGCCTCATTTTGTACGGCATGGGAGCCGCGAGAGCGGCGAATTTTTTGAAAATGTTGGTCGCGCTCGCCCCCATTTTGTCCGGGACGGACTCCCCGCTGGCCTCCATTTGGTCCAAGCCCGGCTGCCGTCCCTGCAGCCGTGCTGCCCCTGTGCAAATACACTTCCAAATATACAAATACATCATAAATATACAGGTGATATATATATATTATAAACACAAGTTGTTGTTGTTGGTGGTGGTGGTGGTGGTGGTCTGATGATAAAGACCGCCACTCTGGCATCACTCCGGCATGACTGGGTGCAAGCTGGGAACCCTGGCTGCACCCTGGCATCATTCTGGGTTGACTGCGGGATCACTGGGGACACTCGGTTGGCTACTTGCCGCCATCTGACCAAGATGGCGGCAGCGGCGCAGCCGCCATTTTTCCAAAATGTAGGCCTGGCTGTCCTCCATTTTGTCCAAGGTGGTGGCCAAGTTGGCCTCCATTTTGTCCAATGAGGTAGGTAGCCAAGCTGGCCTCCATTTTGTCCAATGAGGTAGCCAAGCTGGCCTCCATTTCGTCCAAGGTGGTGGCGACGCGGGCCTCATTTTGTACGGCATGGGAGCCGCGAGAGCGGCGAATTTTTTGAAAATGTTGGTCGCGCTCGCCCCCATTTTGTCCGGGACGGACTCCCCGCTGGCCTCCATTTGGTCCAAGCCCGGCTGCCGTCCCTGCAGCCGTGCTGCCCCTGTGCAAATACACTTCCAAATATACAAATACATCATAAATATACAGGTGATATATATATATTATAAACACAAGTTGTTGTTGTTGGTGGTGGTGGTGGTGGTGGTCTGATGATAAAGACCGCCACTCTGGCATCACTCCGGCATGACTGGGTGCAAGCTGGGAACCCTGGCTGCACCCTGGCATCATTCTGGGTTGACTGCGGGATCACTGGGGACACTCGGTTGGCTACTTGCCGCCATCTGACCAAGATGGCGGCAGCGGCGCAGCCGCCATTTTTCCAAAATGTAGGCCTGGCTGTCCTCCATTTTGTCCAAGGTGGTGGCCAAGTTGGCCTCCATTTTGTCCAATGAGGTAGGTAGCCAAGCTGGCCTCCATTTTGTCCAATGAGGTAGCCAAGCTGGCCTCCATTTTGTCCAAGGTGGTGGCGACGCGGGCCTCATTTTGTACGGCATGGGAGCCGCGAGAGCGGCGAATTTTTTGAAAATGTTGGTCGCGCTCGCCCCCATTTTGTCCGGGACGGACTCCCCGCTGGCCTCCATTTGGTCCAAGCCCGGCTGCCGTCCCTGCAGCCGTGCTGCCCCTGTGCAAATACACTTCCAAATATACAAATACATCATAAATATACAGGTGATATATATATATTATAAACACAAGTTGTTGTTGTTGGTGGTGGTGGTGGTGGTGGTCTGATGATAAAGACCGCCACTCTGGCATCACTCCGGCATGACTGGGTGCAAGCTGGGAACCCTGGCTGCACCCTGGCATCATTCTGGGTTGACTGCGGGATCACTGGGGACACTCGGTTGGCTACTTGCCGCCATCTGACCAAGATGGCGGCAGCGGCGCAGCCGCCATTTTTCCAAAATGTAGGCCTGGCTGTCCTCCATTTTGTCCAAGGTGGTGGCCAAGTTGGCCTCCATTTTGTCCAATGAGGTAGGTAGCCAAGCTGGCCTCCATTTTGTCCAATGAGGTAGCCAAGCTGGCCTCCATTTTGTCCAAGGTGGTGGCGACGCGGGCCTCATTTTGTACGGCATGGGAGCCGCGAGAGCGGCGAATTTTTTGAAAATGTTGGTCGCGCTCGCCCCCATTTTGTCCGGGACGGACTCCCCGCTGGCCTCCATTTGGTCCAAGCCCGGCTGCCGTCCCTGCAGCCGTGCTGCCCCTGTGCAAATACACTTCCAAATATACAAATACATCATAAATATACAGGTGATATATATATATTATAAACACAAGTTGTTGTTGTTGGTGGTGGTGGTGGTGGTGGTCTGATGATAAAGACCGCCACTCTGGCATCACTCCGGCATGACTGGGTGCAAGCTGGGAACCCTGGCTGCACCCTGGCATCATTCTGGGTTGACTGCGGGATCACTGGGGACACTCGGTTGGCTACTTGCCGCCATCTGACCAAGATGGCGGCAGCGGCGCAGCCGCCATTTTTCCAAAATGTAGGCCTGGCTGTCCTCCATTTTGTCCAAGGTGGTGGCCAAGTTGGCCTCCATTTTGTCCAATGAGGTAGGTAGCCAAGCTGGCCTCCATTTTGTCCAATGAGGTAGCCAAGCTGGCCTCCATTTCGTCCAAGGTGGTGGCGACGCGGGCCTCATTTTGTACGGCATGGGAGCCGCGAGAGCGGCGAATTTTTTGAAAATGTTGGTCGCGCTCGCCCCCATTTTGTCCGGGACGGACTCCCCGCTGGCCTCCATTTGGTCCAAGCCCGGCTGCCGTCCCTGCAGCCGTGCTGCCCCTGTGCAAATACACTTCCAAATATACAAATACATCATAAATATACAGGTGATATATATATATTATAAACACAAGTTGTTGTTGTTGGTGGTGGTGGTCTGATGATAAAGACCGCCACTCTGGCATCACTCCGGCATGACTGGGTGCAAGCTGGGAACCCTGGCTGCACCCTGGCATCATTCTGGGTTGACTGCGGGATCACTGGGGACACTCGGTTGGCTACTTGCCGCCATCTGACCAAGATGGCGGCAGCGGCGCAGCCGCCATTTTTCCAAAATGTAGGCCTGGCTGTCCTCCATTTTGTCCAAGGTGGTGGCCAAGTTGGCCTCCATTTTGTCCAATGAGGTAGCCAAGCTGGCCTCCATTTTGTCCAATGAGGTAGCCAAGCTGGCCTCCATTTCGTCCAAGGTGGTGGCGACGCGGGCCTCATTTTGTACGGCATGGGAGCCGCGAGAGCGGCGAATTTTTTGAAAATGTTGGTCGCGCTCGCCCCCATTTTGTCCGGGACGGACTCCCCGCTGGCCTCCATTTGGTCCAAGCCCGGCTGCCGTCCCTGCAGCCGTGCTGCCCCTGTGCAAATACACTTCCAAATATACAAATACATCATAAATATACAGGTGATATATATATATTATAAACACAAGTTGTTGTTGTTGGTGGTGGTGGTGGTCTGATGATAAAGACCGCCACTCTGGCATCACTCCGGCATGACTGGGTGCAAGCTGGGAACCCTGGCTGCACCCTGGCATCATTCTGGGTTGACTGCGGGATCACTGGGGACACTCGGTTGGCTACTTGCCGCCATCTGACCAAGATGGCGGCAGCGGCGCAGCCGCCATTTTTCCAAAATGTAGGCCTGGCTGTCCTCCATTTTGTCCAAGGTGGTGGCCAAGTTGGCCTCCATTTTGTCCAATGAGGTAGCCAAGCTGGCCTCCATTTTGTCCAATGAGGTAGCCAAGCTGGCCTCCATTTCGTCCAAGGTGGTGGCGACGCGGGCCTCATTTTGTACGGCATGGGAGCCGCGAGAGCGGCGAATTTTTTGAAAATGTTGGTCGCGCTCGCCCCCATTTTGTCCGGGACGGACTCCCCGCTGGCCTCCATTTGGTCCAAGCCCGGCTGCCGTCCCTGCAGCCGTGCTGCCCCTGTGCAAATACACTTCCAAATATACAAATACATCATAAATATACAGGTGATATATATATATTATAAACACAAGTTGTTGTTGTTGGTGGTGGTGGTCTGATGATAAAGACCGCCACTCTGGCATCACTCCGGCATGACTGGGTGCAAGCTGGGAACCCTGGCTGCACCCTGGCATCATTCTGGGTTGACTGCGGGATCACTGGGGACACTCGGTTGGCTACTTGCCGCCATCTGACCAAGATGGCGGCAGCGGCGCAGCCGCCATTTTTCCAAAATGTAGGCCTGGCTGTCCTCCATTTTGTCCAAGGTGGTGGCCAAGTTGGCCTCCATTTTGTCCAATGAGGTAGCCAAGCTGGCCTCCATTTTGTCCAATGAGGTAGCCAAGCTGGCCTCCATTTCGTCCAAGGTGGTGGCGACGCGGGCCTCATTTTGTACGGCATGGGAGCCGCGAGAGCGGCGAATTTTTTGAAAATGTTGGTCGCGCTCGCCCCCATTTTGTCCGGGACGGACTCCCCGCTGGCCTCCATTTGGTCCAAGCCCGGCTGCCGTCCCTGCAGCCGTGCTGCCCCTGTGCAAATACACTTCCAAATATACAAATACATCATAAATATACAGGTGATATATATATATTATAAACACAAGTTGTTGTTGTTGGTGGTGGTGGTGGTGGTGGTCTGATGATAAAGACCGCCACTCTGGCATCACTCCGGCATGACTGGGTGCAAGCTGGGAACCCTGGCTGCACCCTGGCATCATTCTGGGTTGACTGCGGGATCACTGGGGACACTCGGTTGGCTACTTGCCGCCATCTGACCAAGATGGCGGCAGCGGCGCAGCCGCCATTTTTCCAAAATGTAGGCCTGGCTGTCCTCCATTTTGTCCAAGGTGGTGGCCAAGTTGGCCTCCATTTTGTCCAATGAGGTAGGTAGCCAAGCTGGCCTCCATTTTGTCCAATGAGGTAGCCAAGCTGGCCTCCATTTCGTCCAAGGTGGTGGCGACGCGGGCCTCATTTTGTACGGCATGGGAGCCGCGAGAGCGGCGAATTTTTTGAAAATGTTGGTCGCGCTCGCCCCCATTTTGTCCGGGACGGACTCCCCGCTGGCCTCCATTTGGTCCAAGCCCGGCTGCCGTCCCTGCAGCCGTGCTGCCCCTGTGCAAATACACTTCCAAATATACAAATACATCATAAATATACAGGTGATATATATATATTATAAACACAAGTTGTTGTTGTTGGTGGTGGTGGTGGTGGTGGTCTGATGATAAAGACCGCCACTCTGGCATCACTCCGGCATGACTGGGTGCAAGCTGGGAACCCTGGCTGCACCCTGGCATCATTCTGGGTTGACTGCGGGATCACTGGGGACACTCGGTTGGCTACTTGCCGCCATCTGACCAAGATGGCGGCAGCGGCGCAGCCGCCATTTTTCCAAAATGTAGGCCTGGCTGTCCTCCATTTTGTCCAAGGTGGTGGCCAAGTTGGCCTCCATTTTGTCCAATGAGGTAGGTAGCCAAGCTGGCCTCCATTTTGTCCAATGAGGTAGCCAAGCTGGCCTCCATTTCGTCCAAGGTGGTGGCGACGCGGGCCTCATTTTGTACGGCATGGGAGCCGCGAGAGCGGCGAATTTTTTGAAAATGTTGGTCGCGCTCGCCCCCATTTTGTCCGGGACGGACTCCCCGCTGGCCTCCATTTGGTCCAAGCCCGGCTGCCGTCCCTGCAGCCGTGCTGCCCCTGTGCAAATACACTTCCAAATATACAAATACATCATAAATATACAGGTGATATATATATATTATAAACACAAGTTGTTGTTGTTGGTGGTGGTGGTGGTCTGATGATAAAGACCGCCACTCTGGCATCACTCCGGCATGACTGGGTGCAAGCTGGGAACCCTGGCTGCACCCTGGCATCATTCTGGGTTGACTGCGGGATCACTGGGGACACTCGGTTGGCTACTTGCCGCCATCTGACCAAGATGGCGGCAGCGGCGCAGCCGCCATTTTTCCAAAATGTAGGCCTGGCTGTCCTCCATTTTGTCCAAGGTGGTGGCCAAGTTGGCCTCCATTTTGTCCAATGAGGTAGCCAAGCTGGCCTCCATTTTGTCCAATGAGGTAGCCAAGCTGGCCTCCATTTCGTCCAAGGTGGTGGCGACGCGGGCCTCATTTTGTACGGCATGGGAGCCGCGAGAGCGGCGAATTTTTTGAAAATGTTGGTCGCGCTCGCCCCCATTTTGTCCGGGACGGACTCCCCGCTGGCCTCCATTTGGTCCAAGCCCGGCTGCCGTCCCTGCAGCCGTGCTGCCCCTGTGCAAATACACTTCCAAATATACAAATACATCATAAATATACAGGTGATATATATATATTATAAACACAAGTTGTTGTTGTTGGTGGTGGTGGTCTGATGATAATATAAAGACCGCCACTCTGGCATCACTCCGGCATGACTGGGTGCAAGCTGGGAACCCATGGCTGCACCCTGGCATCATTCTGGGTTGACTGCGGGATCACTGGGGACAACTCGGTTGGCTACTTGCCGCCATCTGACCAAGATGGCGGCAGCGGCGCAGCCGCCATTTTCCAAAATGTAGGCCTGGCTGTCCTCCATTTTGTCCAAGGTGGTGGCCAAGTTGGCCTCCATTTTGTCCAATGAGGTAGCCAAGCTGGCCTCCATTTTGTCCAATGAGGTAGCCAAGCTGGCCTCCATTTCGTCAAGGTGGTGGCGACGCGGGCCTCATTTTGTACGGCATGAGGAGCCGCGAGAGCGGCGAATTTTTTGAAAATGTTGGTCGCGCTCGCCCCCCATTTTGTCCGGGACGGACTCCCCGCTGGCCTCCATTTGGTCCAAGCCCGGCTGCCGTCCCTGCAGCCGGTGCTGCCCCTGTGCAAATACACTTCCAAATATACAAATACATCATAAATATACAGGTGATATATATATATTATAAACACAAGTTGTTGTTGTTTGGTGGTGGTGGTGGTGGTGGTCTGATGATAAAGACCGCCACTCTGGCATCACTCCGGCATGACTGGGTGCAAGCTGGGAACCCTGGCTGCACCCTGGCATCATTCTGGTTGACTGCGGGATCACTGGGGACACTCGGTTGGCTACTTGCCGCCATCTGACCAAGATGGCGGCAGCGGCGCAGCCGCCATTTTTCCAAAATGTAGGCCTGGCTGTCCTCCATTTTGTCCAAGGTGGTGGCCAAGTTGGCCTCCATTTTGTCCAATGAGGTAGGTAGCCAAGCTGGCCTCCATTTTGTCCAATGAGGTAGCCAAGCTGGCCTCCATTTCGTCCAAGGTGGTGGCGACGCGGGCCTCATTTTGTACGGCATGGGAGCCGCGGAGCGGCGAATTTTTGAAAATGTTGGTCGCGCTCTGCCCCCATTTTGTCCGGGACGGACTCCCCCGCTGGCCTCCATTTGGTCCAAGCCGGCTGCCGTCCCTGCAGCCGTGCTGCCCCTGTGCAAATACACTTCCAAATATACAAATACATCATAAATATACAGGTGATATATATATATTATAAACACAAGTTGTTGTTGTTGGTGGTGGGTGGTCTGATGATAAAGACCGCCACTCTGGCATCACTCCGGCATGACTGGGTGCAAGCTGGGAACCCTGGCTGCACCCTGGCATCATTCTGGGTTGACTGCGGGATCACTGGGACACTCGGTTGGCTACTTGCCGCCATCTGACCAGATGGCGGCAGCGGCGCAGCCGCCATTTTTCCAAAATGTAGGCCTGGCTGTCCTCCATTTTGTCCAGGTGGTGGCCAAGTTGGCCTCCATTTTGTCCAATGAGGTAGGTAGCCAAGCTGGCCTCCATTTTTCCAATGAGGTAGCCAAGCTGCCTCCATTTTGTCCAAGGTGGTGGCGACGCGGGCCTCATTTTGTACGGCATGGGAGCCGCGAGAGCGGCGAATTTTTGAAAATGTTGGTCGCCGCTCCGCCCCCATTTGTCCGGGACGGACTCCCCGCTGGCCTCCATTTGGTCCAAGCCCGGCTGCCGTCCCTGCAGCCGTGCTGCCCCTGTGCAAATACACTTCCAAATATACAAATACATCATAAATATACAGGTGATATATATTATTATAAACACAAGTTGTTGTTGTTGGTGGTGGTGGTGGTGGTGGTCTGATGATAAAGACCGCCACTCTGGCATCACTCCGGCATGACTGGGTGCAAGCTGGGAACCCTGGCTGCACCCTGGCATCATTCTGGGTTGACTGCGGGATCACTGGGGACACTCGGTTGGCTACTTGCCGCCATCTGACCAAGATGGCTGGCAGCGGCGCAGCCGCCATTTTTCCAAATGTAGGCCTGGCTGTCCTCCATTTTGTCCAAGGTGGTGCCAAGTTGGCCTCCATTTTGTCCAATGAGGTAGGTAGCCAAGCTGGCCTCCATTTTGTCCAATGAGGTAGCCAAGCTGGCCTCCATTTTGTCCAAGGTGGTGGCGACGCGGGCCTCATTTTGTACGGCATGGGAGCCGCGAGAGCGGCGAATTTTTTGAAATGTTGGTCGCGCTCGCCCCCATTTTGTCCGGGACGGACTCCCGCTGGCCTCCATTTGGTCCAAGCCCGGCTGCGTCCCTGCAGCCGTGCTGCCCCTGTGCAAATACACTTCCAAATATACAAATACATCATAAATATACAGGTGATATATATATATTATAAACACAAGTTGTTGTTGTTGGTGGTGGTGGTGGTGGTGGTCTGATGATAAAGACCGCCACTCTGGCATCACTCCGGCATGACTGGGTGCAAGCTGGAACCCTGGCTGCACCCTGGCATCATTCTGGGTTGACTGCGGGATCACTGGGGACACTCGGTTGGCTACTTGCCGCCATCTGACCAAGATGGCGGCAGCGGCGCAGCCGCCATTTTTCCAAAATGTAGGCCTGGCTGTCCTCCATTTTGTCCAAGGTGGTGGCCAAGTTGGCCTCCATTTTGTCCAATGAGGTAGGTATGCCAGCTGGGCCTCCATGTTGTCCAATGAGGTAGCCAAGCTGGCCTCCATTTCGTCCAAGGTGGTGGCGACGCGGGCCTCATTTTGTACGGCATGGGAGCCCGCGAGAGCGGCGAATTTTTGAAAATGTTGGTCGCGCTCGACCCCATTTTGTCCGGGACGGACTCCCCGCTGGCCTCCATTTGGTCAAGCCCGGCTGCCGTCCCTGCAGCCGTGCTGCCCCTGTGCAAATACACTTGCCAAATATACAAATACATCATAAATATGACAGGTGATATATATATATATAAACACAAGTTGTTGTTGTTGGGGTGGTGGTGGTGGTGGTCTGATGATAAAGACCGCCACTCTGGCATCACTCCGGCATGACTGGGTGCAAGCTGGGAACCCTGGCTGCACCCTGGCATCATTCTGGTTGACTGCGGGATCACTGGGGGACACTCGTTGGCTACTTGCCGCCATCTGACAAGATGCGGCAGCGGCGCAGCCGCCATTTTTCCAAAATGTAGGCCTGGCTGTCCTCCATTTTGTCCAAGGTGGTGGCCAAGTTGGCCTCCATTTTGTCCAATGAGGTAGGTAGCCAAGCTGGCCTCCATTTTGTCCAATGAGGTAGCCAAGCTGGGCCTCCATTTCGTCCAAGGTGGTGGCACGCGAGGCCTCATTTTGTACGGCATGGGAGCCGCGAGAGCGGCGAATTTTTTGAAAATGTTGGTCGCTGCTCGCTCCCCATTTTTGTCCGGGACGGACTCCCCGCTGCCTCCATTTGGTCCAAGCCCGCTGCCGTCCCTGCAGCCGTGCTGCCCCTGTGCAAATACACTTCCAAATATACAAATACATCATAAATATACAGGTGATATATATATAGTATAAACACAAGTTGTTGTTGTTGGTGGTGGTGGTCTGATGATAAAGACCCGCCACTCTGGCATCACTCCGGCATGACTGGGGTGCAAGCTGGGAACCCTGGCTGCACCCTGGCATCATCTGGGTTGACTGCGGGATCACTGGGGACACTCGGTGGCTACTGCCCGCCATCTGACCAAGATGGCGGCAGCGGCGCAGCCGCCATTTTTTCCAAAATGTAGGCCTGGCTGTCCTCCATTTTGTCCAAGGTGGTGGCCAAGTTGGCCTCCATTTTGTCCAATGGAGGTAGCCAAGCTGGCCTCCATTTTGTCCAATGAGGTAGCCAAGCTGGCCTCCATTTTCGTCCAAGGTGGTGGCGACGCGGGCCTCATTTTGTACGGCATGGGAGCCGCGAGAGCGGCGAATTTTTTGAAAATGTTGGTCGCGCTCAGCCCCCATTTTGTCCGGGACGGACTCCCCGCTGGCCTCCATTTGGTCCAAGCCCGGCTGCCGTCCCTGCAGCCGTGCTGCCCCTGTGCAAATACACTTCCAAATATACAATACATCATAAATATACAGGTGATATATATATATTATAAACACAAGTTGTTGTTGTTGGTGGTGGTGGGTGGTGGTGGTCTGATGATAAAGACCGCCACTCTGGCATCACTCCGGCATGACTGGGTGCAAGCTGGGAACCCTGGCTGCACCCTGGCATCATTCTGGGTTGACTGCGGGATCACTGGGGACACTCGGTTGGCTACTTGCCCGCCATCTGACCAAGATGGCGGCAGCGGCGCAGCCGCCATTTTTTCCAAAATGTAGGCCTGGCTGTCCTCCATTTTGTCCAAGGTGGTGGCCAAGTTGGCCTCCATTTGTCCAATTGAGGTAGGTAGCCAAGCTGGCCTCCATTTTGTCCAATGAGGTAGCCAAGCTGGCCTCCATTTTGTCCAAGGTGGTGGCGACGCGGGCCTCATTTTGTACGGCATGGGAGCCGCGAGAGCGGCGAATTTTTTGAAAATGTTGGTCGCCGCTCGCCCCCATTTTGTCCGGGACGGACTCCCCGCTGGCCTCCATTTGGTCCAAGCCCGGCTGCCGTCCCTGCAGCCGTGCTGCCCCTGTGCAAATACACTTCCAAATATACAAATACATCATAAATATACAGGTGATATATATATATTATAAACACAAGTTGTGTGTGGTGGTGGTGGTGGTCTGATGATAAAGACCGCCACTCTGGCATCACTCCGGCATGACTGGGTGCAAGCTGGGAACCCTGGCTGCACCCTGGCATCATTCTGGGTTGACTGCGGGATCACTGGGGACACTCGGTTGGCTACTTGCCGCCATCTGACCAAGATGGCGGCAGCGGCGCAGCGCCATTTTTCCAAAATGTAGGCCTGGCTGTCCTCCATTTTGTCCAAGGTGGTGGCAAGTTGGCCTCCATTTTGTCCAATGAGGTAGGTAGCCAAGCTGGCCTCCTTTTGTCCAATGAGGTAGCCAAGCTGGCCTCCATTTCGTCCAAGGTGGTGGCGACGCGGCCTCATTTTGTACGGCATGGAGCCGCGAGAGCGGCGAATTTTTTGAAAATGTTGGTCGCGCTCAGCCCCCATTTTGTCCGGGACGGACTCCCCGCTGGCCTCCATTTGGTCCAAGCCCGCTGCCGTCCCTGCAGCCGTGCTGCCCCTGTGCAAATACACTTCCAAATATACAAATACATCATAATATACAGGTGATATATATATATTATAAACACAAGTTTGTTGTTGTTGGTGGTGGTGTCTGATGATAAAGACCGCCACTCTGGCATCATCACTCCGGCATGACTGGGTGCAAGCTGGGAACCCTGGCTGCACCCTGGCATCATTCTGGGTTGACTGCGGGATCACTGGGGACACTCGGTTGGCTACTTGCCGCCATCTGACCAAGATGGCGGCAGCGGCGCAGCCGCCATTTTTCCAAAATGTAGGCCTGGCTGTCCTCCATTTTGTCCAAGGTGGTGGCCAAGTTGGCCTCCATTTTGTCCAATGAGGTAGGTAGCCAAGCTGGCCTCCATTTTGTCCAATGAGGTAGCCAAGCTGGCCTCCATTTCGTCCAAGGTGGTGGCGACGCGGGCCTCATTTTGTACGGCATGGGAGCCGCGAGAGCGGCGAATTTTTTGAAAATGTTGGTCGCGCTCGCCCCCATTTTGTCCGGGACGGACTCCCCGCTGGCCTCCATTTGGTCCAAGCCCGGCTGCCGTCCCTGCAGCCGTGCTGCCCCTGTGCAAATACACTTCCAAATATACAAATACATCATAAATATACAGGTGATATATATATATTATAAACACAAGTTGTTGTTGTTGGTGGTGGTGGTGGTCTGATGATAAAGACCGCCACTCTGGCATCACTCCGGCATGACTGGGTGCAAGCTGGGAACCCTGGCTGCACCCTGGCATCATTCTGGGTTGACTGCGGGATCACTGGGGACACTCGGTTGGCTACTTGCCGCCATCTGACCAAGATGGCGGCAGCGGCGCAGCCGCCATTTTTCCAAAATGTAGGCCTGGCTGTCCTCCATTTTGTCCAAGGTGGTGGCCAAGTTGGCCTCCATTTTGTCCAATGAGGTAGCCAAGCTGGCCTCCATTTTGTCCAATGAGGTAGCCAAGCTGGCCTCCATTTCGTCCAAGGTGGTGGCGACGCGGGCCTCATTTTGTACGGCATGGGAGCCGCGAGAGCGGCGAATTTTTTGAAAATGTTGGTCGCGCTCGCCCCCATTTTGTCCGGGACGGACTCCCCGCTGGCCTCCATTTGGTCCAAGCCCGGCTGCCGTCCCTGCAGCCGTGCTGCCCCTGTGCAAATACACTTCCAAATATACAAATACATCATAAATATACAGGTGATATATATATATTATAAACACAAGTTGTTGTTGTTGGTGGTGGTGGTCTGATGATAAAGACCGCCACTCTGGCATCACTCCGGCATGACTGGGTGCAAGCTGGGAACCCTGGCTGCACCCTGGCATCATTCTGGGTTGACTGCGGGATCACTGGGGACACTCGGTTGGCTACTTGCCGCCATCTGACCAAGATGGCGGCAGCGGCGCAGCCGCCATTTTTCCAAAATGTAGGCCTGGCTGTCCTCCATTTTGTCCAAGGTGGTGGCCAAGTTGGCCTCCATTTTGTCCAATGAGGTAGCCAAGCTGGCCTCCATTTTGTCCAATGAGGTAGCCAAGCTGGCCTCCATTTCGTCCAAGGTGGTGGCGACGCGGGCCTCATTTTGTACGGCATGGGAGCCGCGAGAGCGGCGAATTTTTTGAAAATGTTGGTCGCGCTCGCCCCCATTTTGTCCGGGACGGACTCCCCGCTGGCCTCCATTTGGTCCAAGCCCGGCTGCCGTCCCTGCAGCCGTGCTGCCCCTGTGCAAATACACTTCCAAATATACAAATACATCATAAATATACAGGTGATATATATATATTATAAACACAAGTTGTTGTTGTTGGTGGTGGTGGTGGTGGTGGTCTGATGATAAAGACCGCCACTCTGGCATCACTCCGGCATGACTGGGTGCAAGCTGGGAACCCTGGCTGCACCCTGGCATCATTCTGGGTTGACTGCGGGATCACTGGGGACACTCGGTTGGCTACTTGCCGCCATCTGACCAAGATGGCGGCAGCGGCGCAGCCGCCATTTTTCCAAAATGTAGGCCTGGCTGTCCTCCATTTTGTCCAAGGTGGTGGCCAAGTTGGCCTCCATTTTGTCCAATGAGGTAGGTAGCCAAGCTGGCCTCCATTTTGTCCAATGAGGTAGCCAAGCTGGCCTCCATTTTGTCCAAGGTGGTGGCGACGCGGGCCTCATTTTGTACGGCATGGGAGCCGCGAGAGCGGCGAATTTTTTGAAAATGTTGGTCGCGCTCGCCCCCATTTTGTCCGGGACGGACTCCCCGCTGGCCTCCATTTGGTCCAAGCCCGGCTGCCGTCCCTGCAGCCGTGCTGCCCCTGTGCAAATACACTTCCAAATATACAAATACATCATAAATATACAGGTGATATATATATATTATAAACACAAGTTGTTGTTGTTGGTGGTGGTGGTCTGATGATAAAGACCGCCACTCTGGCATCACTCCGGCATGACTGGGTGCAAGCTGGGAACCCTGGCTGCACCCTGGCATCATTCTGGGTTGACTGCGGGATCACTGGGGACACTCGGTTGGCTACTTGCCGCCATCTGACCAAGATGGCGGCAGCGGCGCAGCCGCCATTTTTCCAAAATGTAGGCCTGGCTGTCCTCCATTTTGTCCAAGGTGGTGGCCAAGTTGGCCTCCATTTTGTCCAATGAGGTAGGTAGCCAAGCTGGCCTCCATTTTGTCCAATGAGGTAGCCAAGCTGGCCTCCATTTCGTCCAAGGTGGTGGCGACGCGGGCCTCATTTTGTACGGCATGGGAGCCGCGAGAGCGGCGAATTTTTTGAAAATGTTGGTCGCGCTCGCCCCCATTTTGTCCGGGACGGACTCCCCGCTGGCCTCCATTTGGTCCAAGCCCGGCTGCCGTCCCTGCAGCCGTGCTGCCCCTGTGCAAATACACTTCCAAATATACAAATACATCATAAATATACAGGTGATATATATATATTATAAACACAAGTTGTTGTTGTTGGTGGTGGTGGTCTGATGATAAAGACCGCCACTCTGGCATCACTCCGGCATGACTGGGTGCAAGCTGGGAACCCTGGCTGCACCCTGGCATCATTCTGGGTTGACTGCGGGATCACTGGGGACACTCGGTTGGCTACTTGCCGCCATCTGACCAAGATGGCGGCAGCGGCGCAGCCGCCATTTTTCCAAAATGTAGGCCTGGCTGTCCTCCATTTTGTCCAAGGTGGTGGCCAAGTTGGCCTCCATTTTGTCCAATGAGGTAGGTAGCCAAGCTGGCCTCCATTTTGTCCAATGAGGTAGCCAAGCTGGCCTCCATTTCGTCCAAGGTGGTGGCGACGCGGGCCTCATTTTGTACGGCATGGGAGCCGCGAGAGCGGCGAATTTTTTGAAAATGTTGGTCGCGCTCGCCCCCATTTTGTCCGGGACGGACTCCCCGCTGGCCTCCATTTGGTCCAAGCCCGGCTGCCGTCCCTGCAGCCGTGCTGCCCCTGTGCAAATACACTTCCAAATATACAAATACATCATAAATATACAGGTGATATATATATATTATAAACACAAGTTGTTGTTGTTGGTGGTGGTGGTGGTCTGATGATAAAGACCGCCACTCTGGCATCACTCCGGCATGACTGGGTGCAAGCTGGGAACCCTGGCTGCACCCTGGCATCATTCTGGGTTGACTGCGGGATCACTGGGGACACTCGGTTGGCTACTTGCCGCCATCTGACCAAGATGGCGGCAGCGGCGCAGCCGCCATTTTTCCAAAATGTAGGCCTGGCTGTCCTCCATTTTGTCCAAGGTGGTGGCCAAGTTGGCCTCCATTTTGTCCAATGAGGTAGCCAAGCTGGCCTCCATTTTGTCCAATGAGGTAGCCAAGCTGGCCTCCATTTCGTCCAAGGTGGTGGCGACGCGGGCCTCATTTTGTACGGCATGGGAGCCGCGAGAGCGGCGAATTTTTTGAAAATGTTGGTCGCGCTCGCCCCCATTTTGTCCGGGACGGACTCCCCGCTGGCCTCCATTTGGTCCAAGCCCGGCTGCCGTCCCTGCAGCCGTGCTGCCCCTGTGCAAATACACTTCCAAATATACAAATACATCATAAATATACAGGTGATATATATATATTATAAACACAAGTTGTTGTTGTTGGTGGTGGTGGTCTGATGATAAAGACCGCCACTCTGGCATCACTCCGGCATGACTGGGTGCAAGCTGGGAACCCTGGCTGCACCCTGGCATCATTCTGGGTTGACTGCGGGATCACTGGGGACACTCGGTTGGCTACTTGCCGCCATCTGACCAAGATGGCGGCAGCGGCGCAGCCGCCATTTTTCCAAAATGTAGGCCTGGCTGTCCTCCATTTTGTCCAAGGTGGTGGCCAAGTTGGCCTCCATTTTGTCCAATGAGGTAGCCAAGCTGGCCTCCATTTTGTCCAATGAGGTAGCCAAGCTGGCCTCCATTTCGTCCAAGGTGGTGGCGACGCGGGCCTCATTTTGTACGGCATGGGAGCCGCGAGAGCGGCGAATTTTTTGAAAATGTTGGTCGCGCTCGCCCCCATTTTGTCCGGGACGGACTCCCCGCTGGCCTCCATTTGGTCCAAGCCCGGCTGCCGTCCCTGCAGCCGTGCTGCCCCTGTGCAAATACACTTCCAAATATACAAATACATCATAAATATACAGGTGATATATATATATTATAAACACAAGTTGTTGTTGTTGGTGGTGGTGGTGGTGGTGGTCTGATGATAAAGACCGCCACTCTGGCATCACTCCGGCATGACTGGGTGCAAGCTGGGAACCCTGGCTGCACCCTGGCATCATTCTGGGTTGACTGCGGGATCACTGGGGACACTCGGTTGGCTACTTGCCGCCATCTGACCAAGATGGCGGCAGCGGCGCAGCCGCCATTTTTCCAAAATGTAGGCCTGGCTGTCCTCCATTTTGTCCAAGGTGGTGGCCAAGTTGGCCTCCATTTTGTCCAATGAGGTAGGTAGCCAAGCTGGCCTCCATTTTGTCCAATGAGGTAGCCAAGCTGGCCTCCATTTCGTCCAAGGTGGTGGCGACGCGGGCCTCATTTTGTACGGCATGGGAGCCGCGAGAGCGGCGAATTTTTTGAAAATGTTGGTCGCGCTCGCCCCCATTTTGTCCGGGACGGACTCCCCGCTGGCCTCCATTTGGTCCAAGCCCGGCTGCCGTCCCTGCAGCCGTGCTGCCCCTGTGCAAATACACTTCCAAATATACAAATACATCATAAATATACAGGTGATATATATATATTATAAACACAAGTTGTTGTTGTTGGTGGTGGTGGTGGTCTGATGATAAAGACCGCCACTCTGGCATCACTCCGGCATGACTGGGTGCAAGCTGGGAACCCTGGCTGCACCCTGGCATCATTCTGGGTTGACTGCGGGATCACTGGGGACACTCGGTTGGCTACTTGCCGCCATCTGACCAAGATGGCGGCAGCGGCGCAGCCGCCATTTTTCCAAAATGTAGGCCTGTCTGTCCTCCATTTTGTCCAAGGTGGTGGCCAAGTTGGCCTCCATTTTGTCCAATGAGGTAGGTAGCCAAGCTGGCCTCCATTTTGTCCAATGAGGTAGCCAAGCTGGCCTCCATTTCGTCCAAGGTGGTGGCGACGCGGGCCTCATTTTGTACGGCATGGGAGCCGCGAGAGCGGCGAATTTTTTGAAAATGTTGGTCGCGCTCGCCCCCATTTTGTCCGGGACGGACTCCCCGCTGGCCTCCATTTGGTCCAAGCCCGGCTGCCGTCCCTGCAGCCGTGCTGCCCCTGTGCAAATACACTTCCAAATATACAAATACATCATAAATATACAGGTGATATATATATATTATAAACACAAGTTGTTGTTGTTGGTGGTGGTGGTCTGATGATAAAGACCGCCACTCTGGCATCACTCCGGCATGACTGGGTGCAAGCTGGGAACCCTGGCTGCACCCTGGCATCATTCTGGGTTGACTGCGGGATCACTGGGGACACTCGGTTGGCTACTTGCCGCCATCTGACCAAGATGGCGGCAGCGGCGCAGCCGCCATTTTTCCAAAATGTAGGCCTGGCTGTCCTCCATTTTGTCCAAGGTGGTGGCCAAGTTGGCCTCCATTTTGTCCAATGAGGTAGCCAAGCTGGCCTCCATTTTGTCCAATGAGGTAGCCAAGCTGGCCTCCATTTCGTCCAAGGTGGTGGCGACGCGGGCCTCATTTTGTACGGCATGGGAGCCGCGAGAGCGGCGAATTTTTTGAAAATGTTGGTCGCGCTCGCCCCCATTTTGTCCGGGACGGACTCCCCGCTGGCCTCCATTTGGTCCAAGCCCGGCTGCCGTCCCTGCAGCCGTGCTGCCCCTGTGCAAATACACTTCCAAATATACAAATACATCATAAATATACAGGTGATATATATATATTATAAACACAAGTTGTTGTTGTTGGTGGTGGTGGTGGTGGTGGTCTGATGATAAAGACCGCCACTCTGGCATCACTCCGGCATGACTGGGTGCAAGCTGGGAACCCTGGCTGCACCCTGGCATCATTCTGGGTTGACTGCGGGATCACTGGGGACACTCGGTTGGCTACTTGCCGCCATCTGACCAAGATGGCGGCAGCGGCGCAGCCGCCATTTTTCCAAAATGTAGGCCTGGCTGTCCTCCATTTTGTCCAAGGTGGTGGCCAAGTTGGCCTCCATTTTGTCCAATGAGGTAGGTAGCCAAGCTGGCCTCCATTTTGTCCAATGAGGTAGCCAAGCTGGCCTCCATTTCGTCCAAGGTGGTGGCGACGCGGGCCTCATTTTGTACGGCATGGGAGCCGCGAGAGCGGCGAATTTTTTGAAAATGTTGGTCGCGCTCGCCCCCATTTTGTCCGGGACGGACTCCCCGCTGGCCTCCATTTGGTCCAAGCCCGGCTGCCGTCCCTGCAGCCGTGCTGCCCCTGTGCAAATACACTTCCAAATATACAAATACATCATAAATATACAGGTGATATATATATATTATAAACACAAGTTGTTGTTGTTGGTGGTGGTGGTGGTGGTGGTCTGATGATAAAGACCGCCACTCTGGCATCACTCCGGCATGACTGGGTGCAAGCTGGGAACCCTGGCTGCACCCTGGCATCATTCTGGGTTGACTGCGGGATCACTGGGGACACTCGGTTGGCTACTTGCCGCCATCTGACCAAGATGGCGGCAGCGGCGCAGCCGCCATTTTTCCAAAATGTAGGCCTGGCTGTCCTCCATTTTGTCCAAGGTGGTGGCCAAGTTGGCCTCCATTTTGTCCAATGAGGTAGGTAGCCAAGCTGGCCTCCATTTTGTCCAATGAGGTAGCCAAGCTGGCCTCCATTTTGTCCAAGGTGGTGGCGACGCGGGCCTCATTTTGTACGGCATGGGAGCCGCGAGAGCGGCGAATTTTTTGAAAATGTTGGTCGCGCTCGCCCCCATTTTGTCCGGGACGGACTCCCCGCTGGCCTCCATTTGGTCCAAGCCCGGCTGCCGTCCCTGCAGCCGTGCTGCCCCTGTGCAAATACACTTCCAAATATACAAATACATCATAAATATACAGGTGATATATATATATTATAAACACAAGTTGTTGTTGTTGGTGGTGGTGGTGGTGGTGGTCTGATGATAAAGACCGCCACTCTGGCATCACTCCGGCATGACTGGGTGCAAGCTGGGAACCCTGGCTGCACCCTGGCATCATTCTGGGTTGACTGCGGGATCACTGGGGACACTCGGTTGGCTACTTGCCGCCATCTGACCAAGATGGCGGCAGCGGCGCAGCCGCCATTTTTCCAAAATGTAGGCCTGGCTGTCCTCCATTTTGTCCAAGGTGGTGGCCAAGTTGGCCTCCATTTTGTCCAATGAGGTAGGTAGCCAAGCTGGCCTCCATTTTGTCCAATGAGGTAGCCAAGCTGGCCTCCATTTTGTCCAAGGTGGTGGCGACGCGGGCCTCATTTTGTACGGCATGGGAGCCGCGAGAGCGGCGAATTTTTTGAAAATGTTGGTCGCGCTCGCCCCCATTTTGTCCGGGACGGACTCCCCGCTGGCCTCCATTTGGTCCAAGCCCGGCTGCCGTCCCTGCAGCCGTGCTGCCCCTGTGCAAATACACTTCCAAATATACAAATACATCATAAATATACAGGTGATATATATATATTATAAACACAAGTTGTTGTTGTTGGTGGTGGTGGTGGTGGTGGTCTGATGATAAAGACCGCCACTCTGGCATCACTCCGGCATGACTGGGTGCAAGCTGGGAACCCTGGCTGCACCCTGGCATCATTCTGGGTTGACTGCGGGATCACTGGGGACACTCGGTTGGCTACTTGCCGCCATCTGACCAAGATGGCGGCAGCGGCGCAGCCGCCATTTTTCCAAAATGTAGGCCTGGCTGTCCTCCATTTTGTCCAAGGTGGTGGCCAAGTTGGCCTCCATTTTGTCCAATGAGGTAGGTAGCCAAGCTGGCCTCCATTTTGTCCAATGAGGTAGCCAAGCTGGCCTCCATTTTGTCCAAGGTGGTGGCGACGCGGGCCTCATTTTGTACGGCATGGGAGCCGCGAGAGCGGCGAATTTTTTGAAAATGTTGGTCGCGCTCGCCCCCATTTTGTCCGGGACGGACTCCCCGCTGGCCTCCATTTGGTCCAAGCCCGGCTGCCGTCCCTGCAGCCGTGCTGCCCCTGTGCAAATACACTTCCAAATATACAAATACATCATAAATATACAGGTGATATATATATATTATAAACACAAGTTGTTGTTGTTGGTGGTGGTGGTGGTGGTGGTCTGATGATAAAGACCGCCACTCTGGCATCACTCCGGCATGACTGGGTGCAAGCTGGGAACCCTGGCTGCACCCTGGCATCATTCTGGGTTGACTGCGGGATCACTGGGGACACTCGGTTGGCTACTTGCCGCCATCTGACCAAGATGGCGGCAGCGGCGCAGCCGCCATTTTTCCAAAATGTAGGCCTGGCTGTCCTCCATTTTGTCCAAGGTGGTGGCCAAGTTGGCCTCCATTTTGTCCAATGAGGTAGGTAGCCAAGCTGGCCTCCATTTTGTCCAATGAGGTAGCCAAGCTGGCCTCCATTTCGTCCAAGGTGGTGGCGACGCGGGCCTCATTTTGTACGGCATGGGAGCCGCGAGAGCGGCGAATTTTTTGAAAATGTTGGTCGCGCTCGCCCCCATTTTGTCCGGGACGGACTCCCCGCTGGCCTCCATTTGGTCCAAGCCCGGCTGCCGTCCCTGCAGCCGTGCTGCCCCTGTGCAAATACACTTCCAAATATACAAATACATCATAAATATACAGGTGATATATATATATTATAAACACAAGTTGTTGTTGTTGGTGGTGGTGGTCTGATGATAAAGACCGCCACTCTGGCATCACTCCGGCATGACTGGGTGCAAGCTGGGAACCCTGGCTGCACCCTGGCATCATTCTGGGTTGACTGCGGGATCACTGGGGACACTCGGTTGGCTACTTGCCGCCATCTGACCAAGATGGCGGCAGCGGCGCAGCCGCCATTTTTCCAAAATGTAGGCCTGGCTGTCCTCCATTTTGTCCAAGGTGGTGGCCAAGTTGGCCTCCATTTTGTCCAATGAGGTAGCCAAGCTGGCCTCCATTTTGTCCAATGAGGTAGCCAAGCTGGCCTCCATTTCGTCCAAGGTGGTGGCGACGCGGGCCTCATTTTGTACGGCATGGGAGCCGCGAGAGCGGCGAATTTTTTGAAAATGTTGGTCGCGCTCGCCCCCATTTTGTCCGGGACGGACTCCCCGCTGGCCTCCATTTGGTCCAAGCCCGGCTGCCGTCCCTGCAGCCGTGCTGCCCCTGTGCAAATACACTTCCAAATATACAAATACATCATAAATATACAGGTGATATATATATATTATAAACACAAGTTGTTGTTGTTGGTGGTGGTGGTGGTGGTGGTCTGATGATAAAGACCGCCACTCTGGCATCACTCCGGCATGACTGGGTGCAAGCTGGGAACCCTGGCTGCACCCTGGCATCATTCTGGGTTGACTGCGGGATCACTGGGGACACTCGGTTGGCTACTTGCCGCCATCTGACCAAGATGGCGGCAGCGGCGCAGCCGCCATTTTTCCAAAATGTAGGCCTGGCTGTCCTCCATTTTGTCCAAGGTGGTGGCCAAGTTGGCCTCCATTTTGTCCAATGAGGTAGGTAGCCAAGCTGGCCTCCATTTTGTCCAATGAGGTAGCCAAGCTGGCCTCCATTTCGTCCAAGGTGGTGGCGACGCGGGCCTCATTTTGTACGGCATGGGAGCCGCGAGAGCGGCGAATTTTTTGAAAATGTTGGTCGCGCTCGCCCCCATTTTGTCCGGGACGGACTCCCCGCTGGCCTCCATTTGGTCCAAGCCCGGCTGCCGTCCCTGCAGCCGTGCTGCCCCTGTGCAAATACACTTCCA
Source organism: Heptranchias perlo (assembly GCF_035084215.1). NCBI lineage: Eukaryota > Metazoa > Chordata > Chondrichthyes > Hexanchiformes > Hexanchidae > Heptranchias > Heptranchias perlo. The sequence continues at coordinate 15,299,546 of NC_090363.1, forward strand.
AATATACAAATACATCATAAATATACAGGTGATATATATATATTATAAACACAAGTTGTTGTTGTTGGTGGTGGTGGTCTGATGATAAAGACCGCCACTCTGGCATCACTCCGGCATGACTGGGTGCAAGCTGGGAACCCTGGCTGCACCCTGGCATCATTCTGGGTTGACTGCGGGATCACTGGGGACACTCGGTTGGCTACTTGCCGCCATCTGACCAAGATGGCGGCAGCGGCGCAGCCGCCATTTTTCCAAAATGTAGGCCTGGCTGTCCTCCATTTTGTCCAAGGTGGTGGCCAAGTTGGCCTCCATTTTGTCCAATGAGGTAGCCAAGCTGGCCTCCATTTTGTCCAATGAGGTAGCCAAGCTGGCCTCCATTTCGTCCAAGGTGGTGGCGACGCGGGCCTCATTTTGTACGGCATGGGAGCCGCGAGAGCGGCGAATTTTTTGAAAATGTTGGTCGCGCTCGCCCCCATTTTGTCCGGGACGGACTCCCCGCTGGCCTCCATTTGGTCCAAGCCCGGCTGCCGTCCCTGCAGCCGTGCTGCCCCTGTGCAAATACACTTCCAAATATACAAATACATCATAAATATACAGGTGATATATATATATTATAAACACAAGTTGTTGTTGTTGGTGGTGGTGGTGGTGGTGGTCTGATGATAAAGACCGCCACTCTGGCATCACTCCGGCATGACTGGGTGCAAGCTGGGAACCCTGGCTGCACCCTGGCATCATTCTGGGTTGACTGCGGGATCACTGGGGACACTCGGTTGGCTACTTGCCGCCATCTGACCAAGATGGCGGCAGCGGCGCAGCCGCCATTTTTCCAAAATGTAGGCCTGGCTGTCCTCCATTTTGTCCAAGGTGGTGGCCAAGTTGGCCTCCATTTTGTCCAATGAGGTAGGTAGCCAAGCTGGCCTCCATTTTGTCCAATGAGGTAGCCAAGCTGGCCTCCATTTCGTCCAAGGTGGTGGCGACGCGGGCCTCATTTTGTACGGCATGGGAGCCGCGAGAGCGGCGAATTTTTTGAAAATGTTGGTCGCGCTCGCCCCCATTTTGTCCGGGACGGACTCCCCGCTGGCCTCCATTTGGTCCAAGCCCGGCTGCCGTCCCTGCAGCCGTGCTGCCCCTGTGCAAATACACTTCCAAATATACAAATACATCATAAATATACAGGTGATATATATATATTATAAACACAAGTTGTTGTTGTTGGTGGTGGTGGTGGTGGTGGTCTGATGATAAAGACCGCCACTCTGGCATCACTCCGGCATGACTGGGTGCAAGCTGGGAACCCTGGCTGCACCCTGGCATCATTCTGGGTTGACTGCGGGATCACTGGGGACACTCGGTTGGCTACTTGCCGCCATCTGACCAAGATGGCGGCAGCGGCGCAGCCGCCATTTTTCCAAAATGTAGGCCTGGCTGTCCTCCATTTTGTCCAAGGTGGTGGCCAAGTTGGCCTCCATTTTGTCCAATGAGGTAGGTAGCCAAGCTGGCCTCCATTTTGTCCAATGAGGTAGCCAAGCTGGCCTCCATTTCGTCCAAGGTGGTGGCGACGCGGGCCTCATTTTGTACGGCATGGGAGCCGCGAGAGCGGCGAATTTTTTGAAAATGTTGGTCGCGCTCGCCCCCATTTTGTCCGGGACGGACTCCCCGCTGGCCTCCATTTGGTCCAAGCCCGGCTGCCGTCCCTGCAGCCGTGCTGCCCCTGTGCAAATACACTTCCAAATATACAAATACATCATAAATATACAGGTGATATATATATATTATAAACACAAGTTGTTGTTGTTGGTGGTGGTGGTGGTGGTGGTCTGATGATAAAGACCGCCACTCTGGCATCACTCCGGCATGACTGGGTGCAAGCTGGGAACCCTGGCTGCACCCTGGCATCATTCTGGGTTGACTGCGGGATCACTGGGGACACTCGGTTGGCTACTTGCCGCCATCTGACCAAGATGGCGGCAGCGGCGCAGCCGCCATTTTTCCAAAATGTAGGCCTGGCTGTCCTCCATTTTGTCCAAGGTGGTGGCCAAGTTGGCCTCCATTTTGTCCAATGAGGTAGGTAGCCAAGCTGGCCTCCATTTTGTCCAATGAGGTAGCCAAGCTGGCCTCCATTTTGTCCAAGGTGGTGGCGACGCGGGCCTCATTTTGTACGGCATGGGAGCCGCGAGAGCGGCGAATTTTTTGAAAATGTTGGTCGCGCTCGCCCCCATTTTGTCCGGGACGGACTCCCCGCTGGCCTCCATTTGGTCCAAGCCCGGCTGCCGTCCCTGCAGCCGTGCTGCCCCTGTGCAAATACACTTCCAAATATACAAATACATCATAAATATACAGGTGATATATATATATTATAAACACAAGTTGTTGTTGTTGGTGGTGGTGGTGGTGGTGGTCTGATGATAAAGACCGCCACTCTGGCATCACTCCGGCATGACTGGGTGCAAGCTGGGAACCCTGGCTGCACCCTGGCATCATTCTGGGTTGACTGCGGGATCACTGGGGACACTCGGTTGGCTACTTGCCGCCATCTGACCAAGATGGCGGCAGCGGCGCAGCCGCCATTTTTCCAAAATGTAGGCCTGGCTGTCCTCCATTTTGTCCAAGGTGGTGGCCAAGTTGGCCTCCATTTTGTCCAATGAGGTAGGTAGCCAAGCTGGCCTCCATTTTGTCCAATGAGGTAGCCAAGCTGGCCTCCATTTCGTCCAAGGTGGTGGCGACGCGGGCCTCATTTTGTACGGCATGGGAGCCGCGAGAGCGGCGAATTTTTTGAAAATGTTGGTCGCGCTCGCCCCCATTTTGTCCGGGACGGACTCCCCGCTGGCCTCCATTTGGTCCAAGCCCGGCTGCCGTCCCTGCAGCCGTGCTGCCCCTGTGCAAATACACTTCCAAATATACAAATACATCATAAATATACAGGTGATATATATATATTATAAACACAAGTTGTTGTTGTTGGTGGTGGTGGTGGTGGTGGTCTGATGATAAAGACCGCCACTCTGGCATCACTCCGGCATGACTGGGTGCAAGCTGGGAACCCTGGCTGCACCCTGGCATCATTCTGGGTTGACTGCGGGATCACTGGGGACACTCGGTTGGCTACTTGCCGCCATCTGACCAAGATGGCGGCAGCGGCGCAGCCGCCATTTTTCCAAAATGTAGGCCTGGCTGTCCTCCATTTTGTCCAAGGTGGTGGCCAAGTTGGCCTCCATTTTGTCCAATGAGGTAGGTAGCCAAGCTGGCCTCCATTTTGTCCAATGAGGTAGCCAAGCTGGCCTCCATTTCGTCCAAGGTGGTGGCGACGCGGGCCTCATTTTGTACGGCATGGGAGCCGCGAGAGCGGCGAATTTTTTGAAAATGTTGGTCGCGCTCGCCCCCATTTTGTCCGGGACGGACTCCCCGCTGGCCTCCATTTGGTCCAAGCCCGGCTGCCGTCCCTGCAGCCGTGCTGCCCCTGTGCAAATACACTTCCAAATATACAAATACATCATAAATATACAGGTGATATATATATATTATAAACACAAGTTGTTGTTGTTGGTGGTGGTGGTGGTGGTGGTCTGATGATAAAGACCGCCACTCTGGCATCACTCCGGCATGACTGGGTGCAAGCTGGGAACCCTGGCTGCACCCTGGCATCATTCTGGGTTGACTGCGGGATCACTGGGGACACTCGGTTGGCTACTTGCCGCCATCTGACCAAGATGGCGGCAGCGGCGCAGCCGCCATTTTTCCAAAATGTAGGCCTGGCTGTCCTCCATTTTGTCCAAGGTGGTGGCCAAGTTGGCCTCCATTTTGTCCAATGAGGTAGGTAGCCAAGCTGGCCTCCATTTTGTCCAATGAGGTAGCCAAGCTGGCCTCCATTTTGTCCAAGGTGGTGGCGACGCGGGCCTCATTTTGTACGGCATGGGAGCCGCGAGAGCGGCGAATTTTTTGAAAATGTTGGTCGCGCTCGCCCCCATTTTGTCCGGGACGGACTCCCCGCTGGCCTCCATTTGGTCCAAGCCCGGCTGCCGTCCCTGCAGCCGTGCTGCCCCTGTGCAAATACACTTCCAAATATACAAATACATCATAAATATACAGGTGATATATATATATTATAAACACAAGTTGTTGTTGTTGGTGGTGGTGGTGGTGGTGGTCTGATGATAAAGACCGCCACTCTGGCATCACTCCGGCATGACTGGGTGCAAGCTGGGAACCCTGGCTGCACCCTGGCATCATTCTGGGTTGACTGCGGGATCACTGGGGACACTCGGTTGGCTACTTGCCGCCATCTGACCAAGATGGCGGCAGCGGCGCAGCCGCCATTTTTCCAAAATGTAGGCCTGGCTGTCCTCCATTTTGTCCAAGGTGGTGGCCAAGTTGGCCTCCATTTTGTCCAATGAGGTAGGTAGCCAAGCTGGCCTCCATTTTGTCCAATGAGGTAGCCAAGCTGGCCTCCATTTTGTCCAAGGTGGTGGCGACGCGGGCCTCATTTTGTACGGCATGGGAGCCGCGAGAGCGGCGAATTTTTTGAAAATGTTGGTCGCGCTCGCCCCCATTTTGTCCGGGACGGACTCCCCGCTGGCCTCCATTTGGTCCAAGCCCGGCTGCCGTCCCTGCAGCCGTGCTGCCCCTGTGCAAATACACTTCCAAATATACAAATACATCATAAATATACAGGTGATATATATATATTATAAACACAAGTTGTTGTTGTTGGTGGTGGTGGTGGTGGTGGTCTGATGATAAAGACCGCCACTCTGGCATCACTCCGGCATGACTGGGTGCAAGCTGGGAACCCTGGCTGCACCCTGGCATCATTCTGGGTTGACTGCGGGATCACTGGGGACACTCGGTTGGCTACTTGCCGCCATCTGACCAAGATGGCGGCAGCGGCGCAGCCGCCATTTTTCCAAAATGTAGGCCTGGCTGTCCTCCATTTTGTCCAAGGTGGTGGCCAAGTTGGCCTCCATTTTGTCCAATGAGGTAGGTAGCCAAGCTGGCCTCCATTTTGTCCAATGAGGTAGCCAAGCTGGCCTCCATTTCGTCCAAGGTGGTGGCGACGCGGGCCTCATTTTGTACGGCATGGGAGCCGCGAGAGCGGCGAATTTTTTGAAAATGTTGGTCGCGCTCGCCCCCATTTTGTCCGGGACGGACTCCCCGCTGGCCTCCATTTGGTCCAAGCCCGGCTGCCGTCCCTGCAGCCGTGCTGCCCCTGTGCAAATACACTTCCAAATATACAAATACATCATAAATATACAGGTGATATATATATATTATAAACACAAGTTGTTGTTGTTGGTGGTGGTGGTCTGATGATAAAGACCGCCACTCTGGCATCACTCCGGCATGACTGGGTGCAAGCTGGGAACCCTGGCTGCACCCTGGCATCATTCTGGGTTGACTGCGGGATCACTGGGGACACTCGGTTGGCTACTTGCCGCCATCTGACCAAGATGGCGGCAGCGGCGCAGCCGCCATTTTTCCAAAATGTAGGCCTGGCTGTCCTCCATTTTGTCCAAGGTGGTGGCCAAGTTGGCCTCCATTTTGTCCAATGAGGTAGGTAGCCAAGCTGGCCTCCATTTTGTCCAATGAGGTAGCCAAGCTGGCCTCCATTTCGTCCAAGGTGGTGGCGACGCGGGCCTCATTTTGTACGGCATGGGAGCCGCGAGAGCGGCGAATTTTTTGAAAATGTTGGTCGCGCTCGCCCCCATTTTGTCCGGGACGGACTCCCCGCTGGCCTCCATTTGGTCCAAGCCCGGCTGCCGTCCCTGCAGCCGTGCTGCCCCTGTGCAAATACACTTCCAAATATACAAATACATCATAAATATACAGGTGATATATATATATTATAAACACAAGTTGTTGTTGTTGGTGGTGGTGGTGGTGGTGGTCTGATGATAAAGACCGCCACTCTGGCATCACTCCGGCATGACTGGGTGCAAGCTGGGAACCCTGGCTGCACCCTGGCATCATTCTGGGTTGACTGCGGGATCACTGGGGACACTCGGTTGGCTACTTGCCGCCATCTGACCAAGATGGCGGCAGCGGCGCAGCCGCCATTTTTCCAAAATGTAGGCCTGGCTGTCCTCCATTTTGTCCAAGGTGGTGGCCAAGTTGGCCTCCATTTTGTCCAATGAGGTAGGTAGCCAAGCTGGCCTCCATTTTGTCCAATGAGGTAGCCAAGCTGGCCTCCATTTTGTCCAAGGTGGTGGCGACGCGGGCCTCATTTTGTACGGCATGGGAGCCGCGAGAGCGGCGAATTTTTTGAAAATGTTGGTCGCGCTCGCCCCCATTTTGTCCGGGACGGACTCCCCGCTGGCCTCCATTTGGTCCAAGCCCGGCTGCCGTCCCTGCAGCCGTGCTGCCCCTGTGCAAATACACTTCCAAATATACAAATACATCATAAATATACAGGTGATATATATATATTATAAACACAAGTTGTTGTTGTTGGTGGTGGTGGTCTGATGATAAAGACCGCCACTCTGGCATCACTCCGGCATGACTGGGTGCAAGCTGGGAACCCTGGCTGCACCCTGGCATCATTCTGGGTTGACTGCGGGATCACTGGGGACACTCGGTTGGCTACTTGCCGCCATCTGACCAAGATGGCGGCAGCGGCGCAGCCGCCATTTTTCCAAAATGTAGGCCTGGCTGTCCTCCATTTTGTCCAAGGTGGTGGCCAAGTTGGCCTCCATTTTGTCCAATGAGGTAGGTAGCCAAGCTGGCCTCCATTTTGTCCAATGAGGTAGCCAAGCTGGCCTCCATTTTGTCCAAGGTGGTGGCGACGCGGGCCTCATTTTGTACGGCATGGGAGCCGCGAGAGCGGCGAATTTTTTGAAAATGTTGGTCGCGCTCGCCCCCATTTTGTCCGGGACGGACTCCCCGCTGGCCTCCATTTGGTCCAAGCCCGGCTGCCGTCCCTGCAGCCGTGCTGCCCCTGTGCAAATACACTTCCAAATATACAAATACATCATAAATATACAGGTGATATATATATATTATAAACACAAGTTGTTGTTGTTGGTGGTGGTGGTGGTGGTGGTCTGATGATAAAGACCGCCACTCTGGCATCACTCCGGCATGACTGGGTGCAAGCTGGGAACCCTGGCTGCACCCTGGCATCATTCTGGGTTGACTGCGGGATCACTGGGGACACTCGGTTGGCTACTTGCCGCCATCTGACCAAGATGGCGGCAGCGGCGCAGCCGCCATTTTTCCAAAATGTAGGCCTGGCTGTCCTCCATTTTGTCCAAGGTGGTGGCCAAGTTGGCCTCCATTTTGTCCAATGAGGTAGGTAGCCAAGCTGGCCTCCATTTTGTCCAATGAGGTAGCCAAGCTGGCCTCCATTTCGTCCAAGGTGGTGGCGACGCGGGCCTCATTTTGTACGGCATGGGAGCCGCGAGAGCGGCGAATTTTTTGAAAATGTTGGTCGCGCTCGCCCCCATTTTGTCCGGGACGGACTCCCCGCTGGCCTCCATTTGGTCCAAGCCCGGCTGCCGTCCCTGCAGCCGTGCTGCCCCTGTGCAAATACACTTCCAAATATACAAATACATCATAAATATACAGGTGATATATATATATTATAAACACAAGTTGTTGTTGTTGGTGGTGGTGGTCTGATGATAAAGACCGCCACTCTGGCATCACTCCGGCATGACTGGGTGCAAGCTGGGAACCCTGGCTGCACCCTGGCATCATTCTGGGTTGACTGCGGGATCACTGGGGACACTCGGTTGGCTACTTGCCGCCATCTGACCAAGATGGCGGCAGCGGCGCAGCCGCCATTTTTCCAAAATGTAGGCCTGGCTGTCCTCCATTTTGTCCAAGGTGGTGGCCAAGTTGGCCTCCATTTTGTCCAATGAGGTAGCCAAGCTGGCCTCCATTTTGTCCAATGAGGTAGCCAAGCTGGCCTCCATTTCGTCCAAGGTGGTGGCGACGCGGGCCTCATTTTGTACGGCATGGGAGCCGCGAGAGCGGCGAATTTTTTGAAAATGTTGGTCGCGCTCGCCCCCATTTTGTCCGGGACGGACTCCCCGCTGGCCTCCATTTGGTCCAAGCCCGGCTGCCGTCCCTGCAGCCGTGCTGCCCCTGTGCAAATACACTTCCAAATATACAAATACATCATAAATATACAGGTGATATATATATATTATAAACACAAGTTGTTGTTGTTGGTGGTGGTGGTGGTGGTGGTCTGATGATAAAGACCGCCACTCTGGCATCACTCCGGCATGACTGGGTGCAAGCTGGGAACCCTGGCTGCACCCTGGCATCATTCTGGGTTGACTGCGGGATCACTGGGGACACTCGGTTGGCTACTTGCCGCCATCTGACCAAGATGGCGGCAGCGGCGCAGCCGCCATTTTTCCAAAATGTAGGCCTGGCTGTCCTCCATTTTGTCCAAGGTGGTGGCCAAGTTGGCCTCCATTTTGTCCAATGAGGTAGGTAGCCAAGCTGGCCTCCATTTTGTCCAATGAGGTAGCCAAGCTGGCCTCCATTTCGTCCAAGGTGGTGGCGACGCGGGCCTCATTTTGTACGGCATGGGAGCCGCGAGAGCGGCGAATTTTTTGAAAATGTTGGTCGCGCTCGCCCCCATTTTGTCCGGGACGGACTCCCCGCTGGCCTCCATTTGGTCCAAGCCCGGCTGCCGTCCCTGCAGCCGTGCTGCCCCTGTGCAAATACACTTCCAAATATACAAATACATCATAAATATACAGGTGATATATATATATTATAAACACAAGTTGTTGTTGTTGGTGGTGGTGGTCTGATGATAAAGACCGCCACTCTGGCATCACTCCGGCATGACTGGGTGCAAGCTGGGAACCCTGGCTGCACCCTGGCATCATTCTGGGTTGACTGCGGGATCACTGGGGACACTCGGTTGGCTACTTGCCGCCATCTGACCAAGATGGCGGCAGCGGCGCAGCCGCCATTTTTCCAAAATGTAGGCCTGGCTGTCCTCCATTTTGTCCAAGGTGGTGGCCAAGTTGGCCTCCATTTTGTCCAATGAGGTAGGTAGCCAAGCTGGCCTCCATTTTGTCCAATGAGGTAGCCAAGCTGGCCTCCATTTTGTCCAAGGTGGTGGCGACGCGGGCCTCATTTTGTACGGCATGGGAGCCGCGAGAGCGGCGAATTTTTTGAAAATGTTGGTCGCGCTCGCCCCCATTTTGTCCGGGACGGACTCCCCGCTGGCCTCCATTTGGTCCAAGCCCGGCTGCCGTCCCTGCAGCCGTGCTGCCCCTGTGCAAATACACTTCCAAATATACAAATACATCATAAATATACAGGTGATATATATATATTATAAACACAAGTTGTTGTTGTTGGTGGTGGTGGTGGTGGTGGTCTGATGATAAAGACCGCCACTCTGGCATCACTCCGGCATGACTGGGTGCAAGCTGGGAACCCTGGCTGCACCCTGGCATCATTCTGGGTTGACTGCGGGATCACTGGGGACACTCGGTTGGCTACTTGCCGCCATCTGACCAAGATGGCGGCAGCGGCGCAGCCGCCATTTTTCCAAAATGTAGGCCTGGCTGTCCTCCATTTTGTCCAAGGTGGTGGCCAAGTTGGCCTCCATTTTGTCCAATGAGGTAGGTAGCCAAGCTGGCCTCCATTTTGTCCAATGAGGTAGCCAAGCTGGCCTCCATTTCGTCCAAGGTGGTGGCGACGCGGGCCTCATTTTGTACGGCATGGGAGCCGCGAGAGCGGCGAATTTTTTGAAAATGTTGGTCGCGCTCGCCCCCATTTTGTCCGGGACGGACTCCCCGCTGGCCTCCATTTGGTCCAAGCCCGGCTGCCGTCCCTGCAGCCGTGCTGCCCCTGTGCAAATACACTTCCAAATATACAAATACATCATAAATATACAGGTGATATATATATATTATAAACACAAGTTGTTGTTGTTGGTGGTGGTGGTCTGATGATAAAGACCGCCACTCTGGCATCACTCCGGCATGACTGGGTGCAAGCTGGGAACCCTGGCTGCACCCTGGCATCATTCTGGGTTGACTGCGGGATCACTGGGGACACTCGGTTGGCTACTTGCCGCCATCTGACCAAGATGGCGGCAGCGGCGCAGCCGCCATTTTTCCAAAATGTAGGCCTGGCTGTCCTCCATTTTGTCCAAGGTGGTGGCCAAGTTGGCCTCCATTTTGTCCAATGAGGTAGCCAAGCTGGCCTCCATTTTGTCCAATGAGGTAGCCAAGCTGGCCTCCATTTCGTCCAAGGTGGTGGCGACGCGGGCCTCATTTTGTACGGCATGGGAGCCGCGAGAGCGGCGAATTTTTTGAAAATGTTGGTCGCGCTCGCCCCCATTTTGTCCGGGACGGACTCCCCGCTGGCCTCCATTTGGTCCAAGCCCGGCTGCCGTCCCTGCAGCCGTGCTGCCCCTGTGCAAATACACTTCCAAATATACAAATACATCATAAATATACAGGTGATATATATATATTATAAACACAAGTTGTTGTTGTTGGTGGTGGTGGTGGTGGTGGTCTGATGATAAAGACCGCCACTCTGGCATCACTCCGGCATGACTGGGTGCAAGCTGGGAACCCTGGCTGCACCCTGGCATCATTCTGGGTTGACTGCGGGATCACTGGGGACACTCGGTTGGCTACTTGCCGCCATCTGACCAAGATGGCGGCAGCGGCGCAGCCGCCATTTTTCCAAAATGTAGGCCTGGCTGTCCTCCATTTTGTCCAAGGTGGTGGCCAAGTTGGCCTCCATTTTGTCCAATGAGGTAGGTAGCCAAGCTGGCCTCCATTTTGTCCAATGAGGTAGCCAAGCTGGCCTCCATTTCGTCCAAGGTGGTGGCGACGCGGGCCTCATTTTGTACGGCATGGGAGCCGCGAGAGCGGCGAATTTTTTGAAAATGTTGGTCGCGCTCGCCCCCATTTTGTCCGGGACGGACTCCCCGCTGGCCTCCATTTGGTCCAAGCCCGGCTGCCGTCCCTGCAGCCGTGCTGCCCCTGTGCAAATACACTTCCAAATATACAAATACATCATAAATATACAGGTGATATATATATATTATAAACACAAGTTGTTGTTGTTGGTGGTGGTGGTCTGATGATAAAGACCGCCACTCTGGCATCACTCCGGCATGACTGGGTGCAAGCTGGGAACCCTGGCTGCACCCTGGCATCATTCTGGGTTGACTGCGGGATCACTGGGGACACTCGGTTGGCTACTTGCCGCCATCTGACCAAGATGGCGGCAGCGGCGCAGCCGCCATTTTTCCAAAATGTAGGCCTGGCTGTCCTCCATTTTGTCCAAGGTGGTGGCCAAGTTGGCCTCCATTTTGTCCAATGAGGTAGGTAGCCAAGCTGGCCTCCATTTTGTCCAATGAGGTAGCCAAGCTGGCCTCCATTTTGTCCAAGGTGGTGGCGACGCGGGCCTCATTTTGTACGGCATGGGAGCCGCGAGAGCGGCGAATTTTTTGAAAATGTTGGTCGCGCTCGCCCCCATTTTGTCCGGGACGGACTCCCCGCTGGCCTCCATTTGGTCCAAGCCCGGCTGCCGTCCCTGCAGCCGTGCTGCCCCTGTGCAAATACACTTCCAAATATACAAATACATCATAAATATACAGGTGATATATATATATTATAAACACAAGTTGTTGTTGTTGGTGGTGGTGGTGGTGGTGGTCTGATGATAAAGACCGCCACTCTGGCATCACTCCGGCATGACTGGGTGCAAGCTGGGAACCCTGGCTGCACCCTGGCATCATTCTGGGTTGACTGCGGGATCACTGGGGACACTCGGTTGGCTACTTGCCGCCATCTGACCAAGATGGCGGCAGCGGCGCAGCCGCCATTTTTCCAAAATGTAGGCCTGGCTGTCCTCCATTTTGTCCAAGGTGGTGGCCAAGTTGGCCTCCATTTTGTCCAATGAGGTAGGTAGCCAAGCTGGCCTCCATTTTGTCCAATGAGGTAGCCAAGCTGGCCTCCATTTCGTCCAAGGTGGTGGCGACGCGGGCCTCATTTTGTACGGCATGGGAGCCGCGAGAGCGGCGAATTTTTTGAAAATGTTGGTCGCGCTCGCCCCCATTTTGTCCGGGACGGACTCCCCGCTGGCCTCCATTTGGTCCAAGCCCGGCTGCCGTCCCTGCAGCCGTGCTGCCCCTGTGCAAATACACTTCCAAATATACAAATACATCATAAATATACAGGTGATATATATATATTATAAACACAAGTTGTTGTTGTTGGTGGTGGTGGTCTGATGATAAAGACCGCCACTCTGGCATCACTCCGGCATGACTGGGTGCAAGCTGGGAACCCTGGCTGCACCCTGGCATCATTCTGGGTTGACTGCGGGATCACTGGGGACACTCGGTTGGCTACTTGCCGCCATCTGACCAAGATGGCGGCAGCGGCGCAGCCGCCATTTTTCCAAAATGTAGGCCTGGCTGTCCTCCATTTTGTCCAAGGTGGTGGCCAAGTTGGCCTCCATTTTGTCCAATGAGGTAGCCAAGCTGGCCTCCATTTTGTCCAATGAGGTAGCCAAGCTGGCCTCCATTTCGTCCAAGGTGGTGGCGACGCGGGCCTCATTTTGTACGGCATGGGAGCCGCGAGAGCGGCGAATTTTTTGAAAATGTTGGTCGCGCTCGCCCCCATTTTGTCCGGGACGGACTCCCCGCTGGCCTCCATTTGGTCCAAGCCCGGCTGCCGTCCCTGCAGCCGTGCTGCCCCTGTGCAAATACACTTCCAAATATACAAATACATCATAAATATACAGGTGATATATATATATTATAAACACAAGTTGTTGTTGTTGGTGGTGGTGGTGGTGGTGGTCTGATGATAAAGACCGCCACTCTGGCATCACTCCGGCATGACTGGGTGCAAGCTGGGAACCCTGGCTGCACCCTGGCATCATTCTGGGTTGACTGCGGGATCACTGGGGACACTCGGTTGGCTACTTGCCGCCATCTGACCAAGATGGCGGCAGCGGCGCAGCCGCCATTTTTCCAAAATGTAGGCCTGGCTGTCCTCCATTTTGTCCAAGGTGGTGGCCAAGTTGGCCTCCATTTTGTCCAATGAGGTAGGTAGCCAAGCTGGCCTCCATTTTGTCCAATGAGGTAGCCAAGCTGGCCTCCATTTCGTCCAAGGTGGTGGCGACGCGGGCCTCATTTTGTACGGCATGGGAGCCGCGAGAGCGGCGAATTTTTTGAAAATGTTGGTCGCGCTCGCCCCCATTTTGTCCGGGACGGACTCCCCGCTGGCCTCCATTTGGTCCAAGCCCGGCTGCCGTCCCTGCAGCCGTGCTGCCCCTGTGCAAATACACTTCCAAATATACAAATACATCATAAATATACAGGTGATATATATATATTATAAACACAAGTTGTTGTTGTTGGTGGTGGTGGTCTGATGATAAAGACCGCCACTCTGGCATCACTCCGGCATGACTGGGTGCAAGCTGGGAACCCTGGCTGCACCCTGGCATCATTCTGGGTTGACTGCGGGATCACTGGGGACACTCGGTTGGCTACTTGCCGCCATCTGACCAAGATGGCGGCAGCGGCGCAGCCGCCATTTTTCCAAAATGTAGGCCTGGCTGTCCTCCATTTTGTCCAAGGTGGTGGCCAAGTTGGCCTCCATTTTGTCCAATGAGGTAGCCAAGCTGGCCTCCATTTTGTCCAATGAGGTAGCCAAGCTGGCCTCCATTTCGTCCAAGGTGGTGGCGACGCGGGCCTCATTTTGTACGGCATGGGAGCCGCGAGAGCGGCGAATTTTTTGAAAATGTTGGTCGCGCTCGCCCCCATTTTGTCCGGGACGGACTCCCCGCTGGCCTCCATTTGGTCCAAGCCCGGCTGCCGTCCCTGCAGCCGTGCTGCCCCTGTGCAAATACACTTCCAAATATACAAATACATCATAAATATACAGGTGATATATATATATTATAAACACAAGTTGTTGTTGTTGGTGGTGGTGGTGGTGGTGGTCTGATGATAAAGACCGCCACTCTGGCATCACTCCGGCATGACTGGGTGCAAGCTGGGAACCCTGGCTGCACCCTGGCATCATTCTGGGTTGACTGCGGGATCACTGGGGACACTCGGTTGGCTACTTGCCGCCATCTGACCAAGATGGCGGCAGCGGCGCAGCCGCCATTTTTCCAAAATGTAGGCCTGGCTGTCCTCCATTTTGTCCAAGGTGGTGGCCAAGTTGGCCTCCATTTTGTCCAATGAGGTAGCCAAGCTGGCCTCCATTTTGTCCAATGAGGTAGCCAAGCTGGCCTCCATTTCGTCCAAGGTGGTGGCGACGCGGGCCTCATTTTGTACGGCATGGGAGCCGCGAGAGCGGCGAATTTTTTGAAAATGTTGGTCGCGCTCGCCCCCATTTTGTCCGGGACGGACTCCCCGCTGGCCTCCATTTGGTCCAAGCCCGGCTGCCGTCCCTGCAGCCGTGCTGCCCCTGTGCAAATACACTTCCAAATATACAAATACATCATAAATATACAGGTGATATATATATATTATAAACACAAGTTGTTGTTGTTGGTGGTGGTGGTGGTGGTGGTCTGATGATAAAGACCGCCACTCTGGCATCACTCCGGCATGACTGGGTGCAAGCTGGGAACCCTGGCTGCACCCTGGCATCATTCTGGGTTGACTGCGGGATCACTGGGGACACTCGGTTGGCTACTTGCCGCCATCTGACCAAGATGGCGGCAGCGGCGCAGCCGCCATTTTTCCAAAATGTAGGCCTGGCTGTCCTCCATTTTGTCCAAGGTGGTGGCCAAGTTGGCCTCCATTTTGTCCAATGAGGTAGGTAGCCAAGCTGGCCTCCATTTTGTCCAATGAGGTAGCCAAGCTGGCCTCCATTTTGTCCAAGGTGGTGGCGACGCGGGCCTCATTTTGTACGGCATGGGAGCCGCGAGAGCGGCGAATTTTTTGAAAATGTTGGTCGCGCTCGCCCCCATTTTGTCCGGGACGGACTCCCCGCTGGCCTCCATTTGGTCCAAGCCCGGCTGCCGTCCCTGCAGCCGTGCTGCCCCTGTGCAAATACACTTCCAAATATACAAATACATCATAAATATACAGGTGATATATATATATTATAAACACAAGTTGTTGTTGTTGGTGGTGGTGGTGGTGGTGGTCTGATGATAAAGACCGCCACTCTGGCATCACTCCGGCATGACTGGGTGCAAGCTGGGAACCCTGGCTGCACCCTGGCATCATTCTGGGTTGACTGCGGGATCACTGGGGACACTCGGTTGGCTACTTGCCGCCATCTGACCAAGATGGCGGCAGCGGCGCAGCCGCCATTTTTCCAAAATGTAGGCCTGGCTGTCCTCCATTTTGTCCAAGGTGGTGGCCAAGTTGGCCTCCATTTTGTCCAATGAGGTAGGTAGCCAAGCTGGCCTCCATTTTGTCCAATGAGGTAGCCAAGCTGGCCTCCATTTCGTCCAAGGTGGTGGCGACGCGGGCCTCATTTTGTACGGCATGGGAGCCGCGAGAGCGGCGAATTTTTTGAAAATGTTGGTCGCGCTCGCCCCCATTTTGTCCGGGACGGACTCCCCGCTGGCCTCCATTTGGTCCAAGCCCGGCTGCCGTCCCTGCAGCCGTGCTGCCCCTGTGCAAATACACTTCCAAATATACAAATACATCATAAATATACAGGTGATATATATATATTATAAACACAAGTTGTTGTTGTTGGTGGTGGTGGTGGTGGTGGTCTGATGATAAAGACCGCCACTCTGGCATCACTCCGGCATGACTGGGTGCAAGCTGGGAACCCTGGCTGCACCCTGGCATCATTCTGGGTTGACTGCGGGATCACTGGGGACACTCGGTTGGCTACTTGCCGCCATCTGACCAAGATGGCGGCAGCGGCGCAGCCGCCATTTTTCCAAAATGTAGGCCTGGCTGTCCTCCATTTTGTCCAAGGTGGTGGCCAAGTTGGCCTCCATTTTGTCCAATGAGGTAGGTAGCCAAGCTGGCCTCCATTTTGTCCAATGAGGTAGCCAAGCTGGCCTCCATTTCGTCCAAGGTGGTGGCGACGCGGGCCTCATTTTGTACGGCATGGGAGCCGCGAGAGCGGCGAATTTTTTGAAAATGTTGGTCGCGCTCGCCCCCATTTTGTCCGGGACGGACTCCCCGCTGGCCTCCATTTGGTCCAAGCCCGGCTGCCGTCCCTGCAGCCGTGCTGCCCCTGTGCAAATACACTTCCAAATATACAAATACATCATAAATATACAGGTGATATATATATATTATAAACACAAGTTGTTGTTGTTGGTGGTGGTGGTGGTGGTGGTCTGATGATAAAGACCGCCACTCTGGCATCACTCCGGCATGACTGGGTGCAAGCTGGGAACCCTGGCTGCACCCTGGCATCATTCTGGGTTGACTGCGGGATCACTGGGGACACTCGGTTGGCTACTTGCCGCCATCTGACCAAGATGGCGGCAGCGGCGCAGCCGCCATTTTTCCAAAATGTAGGCCTGGCTGTCCTCCATTTTGTCCAAGGTGGTGGCCAAGTTGGCCTCCATTTTGTCCAATGAGGTAGGTAGCCAAGCTGGCCTCCATTTTGTCCAATGAGGTAGCCAAGCTGGCCTCCATTTCGTCCAAGGTGGTGGCGACGCGGGCCTCATTTTGTACGGCATGGGAGCCGCGAGAGCGGCGAATTTTTTGAAAATGTTGGTCGCGCTCGCCCCCATTTTGTCCGGGACGGACTCCCCGCTGGCCTCCATTTGGTCCAAGCCCGGCTGCCGTCCCTGCAGCCGTGCTGCCCCTGTGCAAATACACTTCCAAATATACAAATACATCATAAATATACAGGTGATATATATATATTATAAACACAAGTTGTTGTTGTTGGTGGTGGTGGTGGTGGTGGTCTGATGATAAAGACCGCCACTCTGGCATCACTCCGGCATGACTGGGTGCAAGCTGGGAACCCTGGCTGCACCCTGGCATCATTCTGGGTTGACTGCGGGATCACTGGGGACACTCGGTTGGCTACTTGCCGCCATCTGACCAAGATGGCGGCAGCGGCGCAGCCGCCATTTTTCCAAAATGTAGGCCTGGCTGTCCTCCATTTTGTCCAAGGTGGTGGCCAAGTTGGCCTCCATTTTGTCCAAGGTGGTGGCGACGCGGGCCTCATTTTGTACGGCATGGGAGCCGCGAGAGCGGCGAATTTTTTGAAAATGTTGGTCGCGCTCGCCCCCATTTTGTCCGGGACGGACTCCCCGCTGGCCTCCATTTGGTCCAAGCCCGGCTGCCGTCCCTGCAGCCGTGCTGCCCCTGTGCAAATACACTTCCAAATATACAAATACATCATAAATATACAGGTGATATATATATATTATAAACACAAGTTGTTGTTGTTGGTGGTGGTGGTGGTGGTGGTCTGATGATAAAGACCGCCACTCTGGCATCACTCCGGCATGACTGGGTGCAAGCTGGGAACCCTGGCTGCACCCTGGCATCATTCTGGGTTGACTGCGGGATCACTGGGGACACTCGGTTGGCTACTTGCCGCCATCTGACCAAGATGGCGGCAGCGGCGCAGCCGCCATTTTTCCAAAATGTAGGCCTGGCTGTCCTCCATTTTGTCCAAGGTGGTGGCCAAGTTGGCCTCCATTTTGTCCAATGAGGTAGCCAAGCTGGCCTCCATTTTATCCAATGAGGTAGCCAAGCTGGCCTCCATTTCGTCCAAGGGGGTGGCGACGCGGGCCTCATTTTGTACGGCATGGGAGCCGCGAGAGCGGCGAATTTTTTGAAAATGTTGGTCGCGCTCGCCCCCATTTTGTCCGGGACGGACTCCCCGCTGGCCTCCATTTGGTCCAAGCCCGGCTGCCGTCCCTGCAGCCGTGCTGCCCCTGTGCAAATACACTTCCAAATATACAAATACATCATAAATATACAGGTGATATATATATATTATAAACACAAGTTGTTGTTGTTGGTGGTGGTGGTGGTGGTGGTCTGATGATAAAGACCGCCACTCTGGCATCACTCCGGCATGACTGGGTGCAAGCTGGGAACCCTGGCTGCACCCTGGCATCATTCTGGGTTGACTGCGGGATCACTGGGGACACTCGGTTGGCTACTTGCCGCCATCTGACCAAGATGGCGGCAGCGGCGCAGCCGCCATTTTTCCAAAATGTAGGCCTGGCTGTCCTCCATTTTGTCCAAGGTGGTGGCCAAGTTGGCCTCCATTTTGTCCAATGAGGTAGCCAAGCTGGCCTCCATTTTGTCCAATGAGGTAGCCAAGCTGGCCTCCATTTCGTCCAAGGTGGTGGCGACGCGGGCCTCATTTTGTACGGCATGGGAGCCGCGAGAGCGGCGAATTTTTTGAAAATGTTGGTCGCGCTCGCCCCCATTTTGTCCGGGACGGACTCCCCGCTGGCCTCCATTTGGTCCAAGCCCGGCTGCCGTCCCTGCAGCCGTGCTGCCCCTGTGCAAATACACTTCCAAATATACAAATACATCATAAATATACAGGTGATATATATATATTATAAACACAAGTTGTTGTTGTTGGTGGTGGTGGTGGTGGTGGTCTGATGATAAAGACCGCCACTCTGGCATCACTCCGGCATGACTGGGTGCAAGCTGGGAACCCTGGCTGCACCCTGGCATCATTCTGGGTTGACTGCGGGATCACTGGGGACACTCGGTTGGCTACTTGCCGCCATCTGACCAAGATGGCGGCAGCGGCGCAGCCGCCATTTTTCCAAAATGTAGGCCTGGCTGTCCTCCATTTTGTCCAAGGTGGTGGCCAAGTTGGCCTCCATTTTGTCCAATGAGGTAGGTAGCCAAGCTGGCCTCCATTTTGTCCAATGAGGTAGCCAAGCTGGCCTCCATTTCGTCCAAGGTGGTGGCGACGCGGGCCTCATTTTGTACGGCATGGGAGCCGCGAGAGCGGCGAATTTTTTGAAAATGTTGGTCGCGCTCGCCCCCATTTTGTCCGGGACGGACTCCCCGCTGGCCTCCATTTGGTCCAAGCCCGGCTGCCGTCCCTGCAGCCGTGCTGCCCCTGTGCAAATACACTTCCAAATATACAAATACATCATAAATATACAGGTGATATATATATATTATAAACACAAGTTGTTGTTGTTGGTGGTGGTGGTCTGATGATAAAGACCGCCACTCTGGCATCACTCCGGCATGACTGGGTGCAAGCTGGGAACCCTGGCTGCACCCTGGCATCATTCTGGGTTGACTGCGGGATCACTGGGGACACTCGGTTGGCTACTTGCCGCCATCTGACCAAGATGGCGGCAGCGGCGCAGCCGCCATTTTTCCAAAATGTAGGCCTGGCTGTCCTCCATTTTGTCCAAGGTGGTGGCCAAGTTGGCCTCCATTTTGTCCAATGAGGTAGCCAAGCTGGCCTCCATTTTGTCCAATGAGGTAGCCAAGCTGGCCTCCATTTCGTCCAAGGTGGTGGCGACGCGGGCCTCATTTTGTACGGCATGGGAGCCGCGAGAGCGGCGAATTTTTTGAAAATGTTGGTCGCGCTCGCCCCCATTTTGTCCGGGACGGACTCCCCGCTGGCCTCCATTTGGTCCAAGCCCGGCTGCCGTCCCTGCAGCCGTGCTGCCCCTGTGCAAATACACTTCCAAATATACAAATACATCATAAATATACAGGTGATATATATATATTATAAACACAAGTTGTTGTTGTTGGTGGTGGTGGTGGTGGTGGTCTGATGATAAAGACCGCCACTCTGGCATCACTCCGGCATGACTGGGTGCAAGCTGGGAACCCTGGCTGCACCCTGGCATCATTCTGGGTTGACTGCGGGATCACTGGGGACACTCGGTTGGCTACTTGCCGCCATCTGACCAAGATGGCGGCAGCGGCGCAGCCGCCATTTTTCCAAAATGTAGGCCTGGCTGTCCTCCATTTTGTCCAAGGTGGTGGCCAAGTTGGCCTCCATTTTGTCCAATGAGGTAGCCAAGCTGGCCTCCATTTTGTCCAATGAGGTAGCCAAGCTGGCCTCCATTTCGTCCAAGGTGGTGGCGACGCGGGCCTCATTTTGTACGGCATGGGAGCCGCGAGAGCGGCGAATTTTTTGAAAATGTTGGTCGCGCTCGCCCCCATTTTGTCCGGGACGGACTCCCCGCTGGCCTCCATTTGGTCCAAGCCCGGCTGCCGTCCCTGCAGCCGTGCTGCCCCTGTGCAAATACACTTCCAAATATACAAATACATCATAAATATACAGGTGATATATATATATTATAAACACAAGTTGTTGTTGTTGGTGGTGGTGGTGGTGGTGGTCTGATGATAAAGACCGCCACTCTGGCATCACTCCGGCATGACTGGGTGCAAGCTGGGAACCCTGGCTGCACCCTGGCATCATTCTGGGTTGACTGCGGGATCACTGGGGACACTCGGTTGGCTACTTGCCGCCATCTGACCAAGATGGCGGCAGCGGCGCAGCCGCCATTTTTCCAAAATGTAGGCCTGGCTGTCCTCCATTTTGTCCAAGGTGGTGGCCAAGTTGGCCTCCATTTTGTCCAATGAGGTAGCCAAGCTGGCCTCCATTTTGTCCAATGAGGTAGCCAAGCTGGCCTCCATTTCGTCCAAGGTGGTGGCGACGCGGGCCTCATTTTGTACGGCATGGGAGCCGCGAGAGCGGCGAATTTTTTGAAAATGTTGGTCGCGCTCGCCCCCATTTTGTCCGGGACGGACTCCCCGCTGGCCTCCATTTGGTCCAAGCCCGGCTGCCGTCCCTGCAGCCGTGCTGCCCCTGTGCAAATACACTTCCAAATATACAAATACATCATAAATATACAGGTGATATATATATATTATAAACACAAGTTGTTGTTGTTGGTGGTGGTGGTCTGATGATAAAGACCGCCACTCTGGCATCACTCCGGCATGACTGGGTGCAAGCTGGGAACCCTGGCTGCACCCTGGCATCATTCTGGGTTGACTGCGGGATCACTGGGGACACTCGGTTGGCTACTTGCCGCCATCTGACTAAGATGGCGGCAGCGGCGCAGCCGCCATTTTTCCAAAATGTAGGCCTGGCTGTCCTCCATTTTGTCCAAGGTGGTGGCCAAGTTGGCCTCCATTTTGTCCAATGAGGTAGCCAAGCTGGCCTCCATTTTGTCCAATGAGGTAGCCAAGCTGGCCTCCATTTCGTCCAAGGTGGTGGCGACGCGGGCCTCATTTTGTACGGCATGGGAGCCGCGAGAGCGGCGAATTTTTTGAAAATGTTGGTCGCGCTCGCCCCCATTTTGTCCGGGACGGACTCCCCGCTGGCCTCCATTTGGTCCAAGCCCGGCTGCCGTCCCTGCAGCCGTGCTGCCCCTGTGCAAATACACTTCCAAATATACAAATACATCATAAATATACAGGTGATATATATATATTATAAACACAAGTTGTTGTTGTTGGTGGTGGTGGTGGTGGTGGTCTGATGATAAAGACCGCCACTCTGGCATCACTCCGGCATGACTGGGTGCAAGCTGGGAACCCTGGCTGCACCCTGGCATCATTCTGGGTTGACTGCGGGATCACTGGGGACACTCGGTTGGCTACTTGCCGCCATCTGACCAAGATGGCGGCAGCGGCGCAGCCGCCATTTTTCCAAAATGTAGGCCTGGCTGTCCTCCATTTTGTCCAAGGTGGTGGCCAAGTTGGCCTCCATTTTGTCCAATGAGGTAGCCAAGCTGGCCTCCATTTTGTCCAATGAGGTAGCCAAGCTGGCCTCCATTTCGTCCAAGGTGGTGGCGACGCGGGCCTCATTTTGTACGGCATGGGAGCCGCGAGAGCGGCGAATTTTTTGAAAATGTTGGTCGCGCTCGCCCCCATTTTGTCCGGGACGGACTCCCCGCTGGCCTCCATTTGGTCCAAGCCCGGCTGCCGTCCCTGCAGCCGTGCTGCCCCTGTGCAAATACACTTCCAAATATACAAATACATCATAAATATACAGGTGATATATATATATTATAAACACAAGTTGTTGTTGTTGGTGGTGGTGGTCTGATGATAAAGACCGCCACTCTGGCATCACTCTGGCATGACTGGGTGCAAGCTGGGAACCCTGGCTGCACCCTGGCATCATTCTGGGTTGACTGCGGGATCACTGGGGACACTCTGTTGGCTACTTGCCGCCATCTGACCAAGATGGCGGCTGGCGCAGCCGCCATTTTTCCAAAATGTAGGCCTGGCTGTCCTCCATTTCGTCCAAGGTGGTGGCCAAGCTGGCCTCCATTTTGTCCAATGAGGTAGCCAAGCTGGCCTCCATTTTGTCCAAGGTGGTGGCGACGCGGGCCTCATTTTGTACGGCATGGGAGCCGCGTGAGCGGCGAATTTTTTGAAAATGTTGGTCGCGCTCGCCCCCATTTTGTCCGGGACGGACTCCCCGCTGGCCTCCATTTGGTCCAAGCCCGGCTGCCGTCCCTGCAGCCGTGCTGCCCCTGTGCAAATACACTTCCAAATACACAAATACATCATAAATATACAGGTAATATATATATATATTATAAACACAAGTTGTTGTTGTTGGTGGTGGTGGTCTGATGATAAAGACCGCCACTCTGGCATCACTCCGGCATGACTGGGTGCAAGCTGGGAACCCTGGCTGCACCCTGGCATCATTCTGGGTTGACTGCGGGATCACTGGGGACACTCGGTTGGCTACTTGCCGCCATCTGACCAAGATGGCGGCAGCGGCGCAGCCGCCATTTTTCCAAAATGTAGGCCTGGCTGTCCTCCATTTTGTCCAAGGTGGTGGCCAAGTTGGCCTCCATTTTGTCCAATGAGGTAGCCAAGCTGGCCTCCATTTTGTCCAATGAGGTAGCCAAGCTGGCCTCCATTTCGTCCAAGGTGGTGGCGACGCGGGCCTCATTTTGTACGGCATGGGAGCCGCGAGAGCGGCGAATTTTTTGAAAATGTTGGTCGCGCTCGCCCCCATTTTGTCCGGGACGGACTCCCCGCTGGCCTCCATTTGGTCCAAGCCCGGCTGCCGTCCCTGCAGCCGTGCTGCCCCTGTGCAAATACACTTCCAAATATACAAATACATCATAAATATACAGGTGATATATATATATTATAAACACAAGTTGTTGTTGTTGGTGGTGGTGGTCTGATGATAAAGACCGCCACTCTGGCATCACTCTGGCATGACTGGGTGCAAGCTGGGAACCCTGGCTGCACCCTGGCATCATTCTGGGTTGACTGCGGGATCACTGGGGACACTCTGTTGGCTACTTGCCGCCATCTGACCAAGATGGCGGCTGGCGCAGCCGCCATTTTTCCAAAATGTAGGCCTGGCTGTCCTCCATTTCGTCCAAGGTGGTGGCCAAGCTGGCCTCCATTTTGTCCAATGAGGTAGCCAAGCTGGCCTCCATTTTGTCCAAGGTGGTGGCGACGCGGGCCTCATTTTGTACGGCATGGGAGCCGCGTGAGCGGCGAATTTTTTGAAAATGTTGGTCGCGCTCGCCCCCATTTTGTCCGGGACGGACTCCCCGCTGGCCTCCATTTGGTCCAAGCCCGGCTGCCGTCCCTGCAGCCGTGCTGCCCCTGTGCAAATACACTTCCAAATACACAAATACATCATAAATATACAGGTAATATATATATATATTATAAACACAAGTTGTTGTTGTTGGTGGTGGTGGTCTGATGATAAAGACCGCCACTCTGGCATCACTCTGGCATGACTGGGTGCAAGCTGGGAACCCTGGCTGCACCCTGGCATCATTCTGGGTTGACTGCGGGATCACCGCGGACACTCGGTTGGCTACTTGCCGCCATCTGACCAAGATGGCGGCTGGCGCAGCCGCCATTTTCCCAAAATGTTGGCCTGGCTGTCCTCCATTTTGTCCAATGAGGTGGCCAAGCTGGCCTCCATTTTGTCCAAGGTGGTGGCCAAGCTGGCCTCCATTTTGTCCAATGAGGTAGCCAAGCTGGCCTCCATTTTGTCCAAGGTGGTGGCCAAGCTGGCCTCCATTTTGTCCAATGAGGTAGCCAAGCTGGCCTCCATTTTGTCCAAGGTGGTGGCGACGCGGGCCTCATTTTGTACGGCATGGGAGCCGCGTGAGCGGCGAATTTTTTGAAAATGTTGGTCGCGCTCGCCCCCATTTTGTCCGGGACGGACTCCCCGCTGGCCTCCATTTGGTCCAAGCCCGGCTGCCGTCCCTGCAGCCGTGCTGCCCCTGTGCAAATACACTTCCAAATACACAAATACATCATAAATATACAGGTAATATATATATATTATAAACACAAGTTGTTGTTGTTGGTGGTGGTGGTCTGATGATAAAGACCGCCACTCTGGCATCACTCTGGCATGACTGGGTGCAAGCTGGGAACCCTGGCTGCACCCTGGCATCATTCTGGGTTGACTGCGGGATCACTGGGGACACTCTGTTGGCTACTTGCCGCCATCTGACCAAGATGGCGGCTGGCGCAGCCGCCATTTTTCCAAAATGTAGGCCTGGCTGTCCTCCATTTCGTCCAAGGTGGTGGCCAAGCTGGCCTCCATTTTGTCCAATGAGGTAGCCAAGCTGGCCTCCATTTTGTCCAAGGTGGTGGCGACGCGGGCCTCATTTTGTACGGCATGGGAGCCGCGTGAGCGGCGAATTTTTTGAAAATGTTGGTCGCGCTCGCCCCCATTTTGTCCGGGACGGACTCCCCGCTGGCCTCCATTTGGTCCAAGCCCGGCTGCCGTCCCTGCAGCCGTGCTGCCCCTGTGCAAATACACTTCCAAATACACAAATACATCATAAATATACAGGTAATATATATATATATTATAAACACAAGTTGTTGTTGTTGGTGGTGGTGGTCTGATGATAAAGACCGCCACTCTGGCATCACTCTGGCATGACTGGGTGCAAGCTGGGAACCCTGGCTGCACCCTGGCATCATTCTGGGTTGACTGCGGGATCACCGCGGACACTCGGTTGGCTACTTGCCGCCATCTGACCAAGATGGCGGCTGGCGCAGCCGCCATTTTCCCAAAATGTTGGCCTGGCTGTCCTCCATTTTGTCCAATGAGGTGGCCAAGCTGGCCTCCATTTTGTCCAAGGTGGTGGCCAAGCTGGCCTCCATTTTGTCCAATGAGGTAGCCAAGCTGGCCTCCATTTTGTCCAAGGTGGTGGCCAAGCTGGCCTCCATTTTGTCCAATGAGGTAGCCAAGCTGGCCTCCATTTTGTCCAAGGTGGTGGCGACGCGGGCCTCATTTTGTACGGCATGGGAGCCGCGTGAGCGGCGAATTTTTTGAAAATGTTGGTCGCGCTCGCCCCCATTTTGTCCGGGACGGACTCCCCGCTGGCCTCCATTTGGTCCAAGCCCGGCTGCCGTCCCTGCAGCCGTGCTGCCCCTGTGCAAATACACTTCCAAATACACAAATACATCATAAATATACAGGTAATATATATATATATTATAAACACAAGTTGTTGTTGTTGGTGGTGGTGGTCTGATGATAAAGACCGCCACTCTGGCATCACTCTGGCATGACTGGGTGCAAGCTGGGAACCCTGGCTGCACCCTGGCATCATTCTGGGTTGACTGCGGGATCACTGGGGACACTCTGTTGGCTACTTGCCGCCATCTGACCAAGATGGCGGCTGGCGCAGCCGCCATTTTTCCAAAATGTAGGCCTGGCTGTCCTCCATTTCGTCCAAGGTGGTGGCCAAGCTGGCCTCCATTTTGTCCAATGAGGTAGCCAAGCTGGCCTCCATTTTGTCCAAGGTGGTGGCGACGCGGGCCTCATTTTGTACGGCATGGGAGCCGCGTGAGCGGCGAATTTTTTGAAAATGTTGGTCGCGCTCGCCCCCATTTTGTCCGGGACGGACTCCCCGCTGGCCTCCATTTGGTCCAAGCCCGGCTGCCGTCCCTGCAGCCGTGCTGCCCCTGTGCAAATACACTTCCAAATACACAAATACATCATAAATATACAGGTAATATATATATATATTATAAACACAAGTTGTTGTTGTTGGTGGTGGTGGTCTGATGATAAAGACCGCCACTCTGGCATCACTCTGGCATGACTGGGTGCAAGCTGGGAACCCTGGCTGCACCCTGGCATCATTCTGGGTTGACTGCGGGATCACTGGGGACACTCTGTTGGCTACTTGCCGCCATCTGACCAAGATGGCGGCTGGCGCAGCCGCCATTTTTCCAAAATGTAGGCCTGGCTGTCCTCCATTTCGTCCAAGGTGGTGGCCAAGCTGGCCTCCATTTTGTCCAATGAGGTAGCCAAGCTGGCCTCCATTTTGTCCAAGGTGGTGGCGACGCGGGCCTCATTTTGTACGGCATGGGAGCCGCGTGAGCGGCGAATTTTTTGAAAATGTTGGTCGCGCTCGCCCCCATTTTGTCCGGGACGGACTCCCCGCTGGCCTCCATTTGGTCCAAGCCCGGCTGCCGTCCCTGCAGCCGTGCTGCCCCTGTGCAAATACACTTCCAAATACACAAATACATCATAAATATACAGGTAATATATATATATATTATAAACACAAGTTGTTGTTGTTGGTGGTGGTGGTCTGATGATAAAGACCGCCACTCTGGCATCACTCTGGCATGACTGGGTGCAAGCTGGGAACCCTGGCTGCACCCTGGCATCATTCTGGGTTGACTGCGGGATCACCGCGGACACTCGGTTGGCTACTTGCCGCCATCTGACCAAGATGGCGGCTGGCGCAGCCGCCATTTTCCCAAAATGTTGGCCTGGCTGTCCTCCATTTTGTCCAATGAGGTGGCCAAGCTGGCCTCCATTTTGTCCAAGGTGGTGGCCAAGCTGGCCTCCATTTTGTCCAATGAGGTAGCCAAGCTGGCCTCCATTTTGTCCAAGGTGGTGGCCAAGCTGGCCTCCATTTTGTCCAATGAGGTAGCCAAGCTGGCCTCCATTTTGTCCAAGGTGGTGGCGACGCGGGCCTCATTTTGTACGGCATGGGAGCCGCGTGAGCGGCGAATTTTTTGAAAATGTTGGTCGCGCTCGCCCCCATTTTGTCCGGGACGGACTCCCCGCTGGCCTCCATTTGGTCCAAGCCCGGCTGCCGTCCCTGCAGCCGTGCTGCCCCTGTGCAAATACACTTCCAAATACACAAATACATCATAAATATACAGGTAATATATATATATTATAAACACAAGTTGTTGTTGTTGGTGGTGGTGGTCTGATGATAAAGACCGCCACTCTGGCATCACTCTGGCATGACTGGGTGCAAGCTGGGAACCCTGGCTGCACCCTGGCATCATTCTGGGTTGACTGCGGGATCACTGGGGACACTCTGTTGGCTACTTGCCGCCATCTGACCAAGATGGCGGCTGGCGCAGCCGCCATTTTTCCAAAATGTAGGCCTGGCTGTCCTCCATTTCGTCCAAGGTGGTGGCCAAGCTGGCCTCCATTTTGTCCAATGAGGTAGCCAAGCTGGCCTCCATTTTGTCCAAGGTGGTGGCGACGCGGGCCTCATTTTGTACGGCATGGGAGCCGCGTGAGCGGCGAATTTTTTGAAAATGTTGGTCGCGCTCGCCCCCATTTTGTCCGGGACGGACTCCCCGCTGGCCTCCATTTGGTCCAAGCCCGGCTGCCGTCCCTGCAGCCGTGCTGCCCCTGTGCAAATACACTTCCAAATACACAAATACATCATAAATATACAGGTAATATATATATATATTATAAACACAAGTTGTTGTTGTTGGTGGTGGTGGTCTGATGATAAAGACCGCCACTCTGGCATCACTCTGGCATGACTGGGTGCAAGCTGGGAACCCTGGCTGCACCCTGGCATCATTCTGGGTTGACTGCGGGATCACCGCGGACACTCGGTTGGCTACTTGCCGCCATCTGACCAAGATGGCGGCTGGCGCAGCCGCCATTTTCCCAAAATGTTGGCCTGGCTGTCCTCCATTTTGTCCAATGAGGTGGCCAAGCTGGCCTCCATTTTGTCCAAGGTGGTGGCCAAGCTGGCCTCCATTTTGTCCAATGAGGTAGCCAAGCTGGCCTCCATTTTGTCCAAGGTGGTGGCCAAGCTGGCCTCCATTTTGTCCAATGAGGTAGCCAAGCTGGCCTCCATTTTGTCCAAGGTGGTGGCGACGCGGGCCTCATTTTGTACGGCATGGGAGCCGCGTGAGCGGCGAATTTTTTGAAAATGTTGGTCGCGCTCGCCCCCATTTTGTCCGGGACGGACTCCCCGCTGGCCTCCATTTGGTCCAAGCCCGGCTGCCGTCCCTGCAGCCGTGCTGCCCCTGTGCAAATACACTTCCAAATACACAAATACATCATAAATATACAGGTAATATATATATATATTATAAACACAAGTTGTTGTTGTTGGTGGTGGTGGTCTGATGATAAAGACCGCCACTCTGGCATCACTCTGGCATGACTGGGTGCAAGCTGGGAACCCTGGCTGCACCCTGGCATCATTCTGGGTTGACTGCGGGATCACTGGGGACACTCTGTTGGCTACTTGCCGCCATCTGACCAAGATGGCGGCTGGCGCAGCCGCCATTTTTCCAAAATGTAGGCCTGGCTGTCCTCCATTTCGTCCAAGGTGGTGGCCAAGCTGGCCTCCATTTTGTCCAATGAGGTAGCCAAGCTGGCCTCCATTTTGTCCAAGGTGGTGGCGACGCGGGCCTCATTTTGTACGGCATGGGAGCCGCGTGAGCGGCGAATTTTTTGAAAATGTTGGTCGCGCTCGCCCCCATTTTGTCCGGGACGGACTCCCCGCTGGCCTCCATTTGGTCCAAGCCCGGCTGCCGTCCCTGCAGCCGTGCTGCCCCTGTGCAAATACACTTCCAAATACACAAATACATCATAAATATACAGGTAATATATATATATATTATAAACACAAGTTGTTGTTGTTGGTGGTGGTGGTCTGATGATAAAGACCGCCACTCTGGCATCACTCTGGCATGACTGGGTGCAAGCTGGGAACCCTGGCTGCACCCTGGCATCATTCTGGGTTGACTGCGGGATCACTGGGGACACTCTGTTGGCTACTTGCCGCCATCTGACCAAGATGGCGGCTGGCGCAGCCGCCATTTTTCCAAAATGTAGGCCTGGCTGTCCTCCATTTCGTCCAAGGTGGTGGCCAAGCTGGCCTCCATTTTGTCCAATGAGGTAGCCAAGCTGGCCTCCATTTTGTCCAAGGTGGTGGCGACGCGGGCCTCATTTTGTACGGCATGGGAGCCGCGTGAGCGGCGAATTTTTTGAAAATGTTGGTCGCGCTCGCCCCCATTTTGTCCGGGACGGACTCCCCGCTGGCCTCCATTTGGTCCAAGCCCGGCTGCCGTCCCTGCAGCCGTGCTGCCCCTGTGCAAATACACTTCCAAATACACAAATACATCATAAATATACAGGTAATATATATATATATTATAAACACAAGTTGTTGTTGTTGGTGGTGGTGGTCTGATGATAAAGACCGCCACTCTGGCATCACTCTGGCATGACTGGGTGCAAGCTGGGAACCCTGGCTGCACCCTGGCATCATTCTGGGTTGACTGCGGGATCACCGCGGACACTCGGTTGGCTACTTGCCGCCATCTGACCAAGATGGCGGCTGGCGCAGCCGCCATTTTCCCAAAATGTTGGCCTGGCTGTCCTCCATTTTGTCCAATGAGGTGGCCAAGCTGGCCTCCATTTTGTCCAAGGTGGTGGCCAAGCTGGCCTCCATTTTGTCCAATGAGGTAGCCAAGCTGGCCTCCATTTTGTCCAAGGTGGTGGCCAAGCTGGCCTCCATTTTGTCCAATGAGGTAGCCAAGCTGGCCTCCATTTTGTCCAAGGTGGTGGCGACGCGGGCCTCATTTTGTACGGCATGGGAGCCGCGTGAGCGGCGAATTTTTTGAAAATGTTGGTCGCGCTCGCCCCCATTTTGTCCGGGACGGACTCCCCGCTGGCCTCCATTTGGTCCAAGCCCGGCTGCCGTCCCTGCAGCCGTGCTGCCCCTGTGCAAATACACTTCCAAATACACAAATACATCATAAATATACAGGTAATATATATATATTATAAACACAAGTTGTTGTTGTTGGTGGTGGTGGTCTGATGATAAAGACCGCCACTCTGGCATCACTCTGGCATGACTGGGTGCAAGCTGGGAACCCTGGCTGCACCCTGGCATCATTCTGGGTTGACTGCGGGATCACTGGGGACACTCTGTTGGCTACTTGCCGCCATCTGACCAAGATGGCGGCTGGCGCAGCCGCCATTTTTCCAAAATGTAGGCCTGGCTGTCCTCCATTTCGTCCAAGGTGGTGGCCAAGCTGGCCTCCATTTTGTCCAATGAGGTAGCCAAGCTGGCCTCCATTTTGTCCAAGGTGGTGGCGACGCGGGCCTCATTTTGTACGGCATGGGAGCCGCGTGAGCGGCGAATTTTTTGAAAATGTTGGTCGCGCTCGCCCCCATTTTGTCCGGGACGGACTCCCCGCTGGCCTCCATTTGGTCCAAGCCCGGCTGCCGTCCCTGCAGCCGTGCTGCCCCTGTGCAAATACACTTCCAAATACACAAATACATCATAAATATACAGGTAATATATATATATATTATAAACACAAGTTGTTGTTGTTGGTGGTGGTGGTCTGATGATAAAGACCGCCACTCTGGCATCACTCTGGCATGACTGGGTGCAAGCTGGGAACCCTGGCTGCACCCTGGCATCATTCTGGGTTGACTGCGGGATCACCGCGGACACTCGGTTGGCTACTTGCCGCCATCTGACCAAGATGGCGGCTGGCGCAGCCGCCATTTTCCCAAAATGTTGGCCTGGCTGTCCTCCATTTTGTCCAATGAGGTGGCCAAGCTGGCCTCCATTTTGTCCAAGGTGGTGGCCAAGCTGGCCTCCATTTTGTCCAATGAGGTAGCCAAGCTGGCCTCCATTTTGTCCAAGGTGGTGGCCAAGCTGGCCTCCATTTTGTCCAATGAGGTAGCCAAGCTGGCCTCCATTTTGTCCAAGGTGGTGGCGACGCGGGCCTCATTTTGTACGGCATGGGAGCCGCGTGAGCGGCGAATTTTTTGAAAATGTTGGTCGCGCTCGCCCCCATTTTGTCCGGGACGGACTCCCCGCTGGCCTCCATTTGGTCCAAGCCCGGCTGCCGTCCCTGCAGCCGTGCTGCCCCTGTGCAAATACACTTCCAAATACACAAATACATCATAAATATACAGGTAATATATATATATTATAAACACAAGTTGTTGTTGTTGGTGGTGGTGGTCTGATGATAAAGACCGCCACTCTGGCATCACTCTGGCATGACTGGGTGCAAGCTGGGAACCCTGGCTGCACCCTGGCATCATTCTGGGTTGACTGCGGGATCACTGGGGACACTCTGTTGGCTACTTGCCGCCATCTGACCAAGATGGCGGCTGGCGCAGCCGCCATTTTTCCAAAATGTAGGCCTGGCTGTCCTCCATTTCGTCCAAGGTGGTGGCCAAGCTGGCCTCCATTTTGTCCAATGAGGTAGCCAAGCTGGCCTCCATTTTGTCCAAGGTGGTGGCGACGCGGGCCTCATTTTGTACGGCATGGGAGCCGCGTGAGCGGCGAATTTTTTGAAAATGTTGGTCGCGCTCGCCCCCATTTTGTCCGGGACGGACTCCCCGCTGGCCTCCATTTGGTCCAAGCCCGGCTGCCGTCCCTGCAGCCGTGCTGCCCCTGTGCAAATACACTTCCAAATACACAAATACATCATAAATATACAGGTAATATATATATATATTATAAACACAAGTTGTTGTTGTTGGTGGTGGTGGTCTGATGATAAAGACCGCCACTCTGGCATCACTCTGGCATGACTGGGTGCAAGCTGGGAACCCTGGCTGCACCCTGGCATCATTCTGGGTTGACTGCGGGATCACCGCGGACACTCGGTTGGCTACTTGCCGCCATCTGACCAAGATGGCGGCTGGCGCAGCCGCCATTTTCCCAAAATGTTGGCCTGGCTGTCCTCCATTTTGTCCAATGAGGTGGCCAAGCTGGCCTCCATTTTGTCCAAGGTGGTGGCCAAGCTGGCCTCCATTTTGTCCAATGAGGTAGCCAAGCTGGCCTCCATTTTGTCCAAGGTGGTGGCCAAGCTGGCCTCCATTTTGTCCAATGAGGTAGCCAAGCTGGCCTCCATTTTGTCCAAGGTGGTGGCGACGCGGGCCTCATTTTGTACGGCATGGGAGCCGCGTGAGCGGCGAATTTTTTGAAAATGTTGGTCGCGCTCGCCCCCATTTTGTCCGGGACGGACTCCCCGCTGGCCTCCATTTGGTCCAAGCCCGGCTGCCGTCCCTGCAGCCGTGCTGCCCCTGTGCAAATACACTTCCAAATACACAAATACATCATAAATATACAGGTAATATATATATATTATAAACACAAGTTGTTGTTGTTGGTGGTGGTGGTCTGATGATAAAGACCGCCACTCTGGCATCACTCTGGCATGACTGGGTGCAAGCTGGGAACCCTGGCTGCACCCTGGCATCATTCTGGGTTGACTGCGGGATCACTGGGGACACTCTGTTGGCTACTTGCCGCCATCTGACCAAGATGGCGGCTGGCGCAGCCGCCATTTTTCCAAAATGTAGGCCTGGCTGTCCTCCATTTCGTCCAAGGTGGTGGCCAAGCTGGCCTCCATTTTGTCCAATGAGGTAGCCAAGCTGGCCTCCATTTTGTCCAAGGTGGTGGCGACGCGGGCCTCATTTTGTACGGCATGGGAGCCGCGTGAGCGGCGAATTTTTTGAAAATGTTGGTCGCGCTCGCCCCCATTTTGTCCGGGACGGACTCCCCGCTGGCCTCCATTTGGTCCAAGCCCGGCTGCCGTCCCTGCAGCCGTGCTGCCCCTGTGCAAATACACTTCCAAATACACAAATACATCATAAATATACAGGTAATATATATATATATTATAAACACAAGTTGTTGTTGTTGGTGGTGGTGGTCTGATGATAAAGACCGCCACTCTGGCATCACTCTGGCATGACTGGGTGCAAGCTGGGAACCCTGGCTGCACCCTGGCATCATTCTGGGTTGACTGCGGGATCACTGGGGACACTCTGTTGGCTACTTGCCGCCATCTGACCAAGATGGCGGCTGGCGCAGCCGCCATTTTTCCAAAATGTAGGCCTGGCTGTCCTCCATTTCGTCCAAGGTGGTGGCCAAGCTGGCCTCCATTTTGTCCAATGAGGTAGCCAAGCTGGCCTCCATTTTGTCCAAGGTGGTGGCGACGCGGGCCTCATTTTGTACGGCATGGGAGCCGCGTGAGCGGCGAATTTTTTGAAAATGTTGGTCGCGCTCGCCCCCATTTTGTCCGGGACGGACTCCCCGCTGGCCTCCATTTGGTCCAAGCCCGGCTGCCGTCCCTGCAGCCGTGCTGCCCCTGTGCAAATACACTTCCAAATACACAAATACATCATAAATATACAGGTAATATATATATATATTATAAACACAAGTTGTTGTTGTTGGTGGTGGTGGTCTGATGATAAAGACCGCCACTCTGGCATCACTCTGGCATGACTGGGTGCAAGCTGGGAACCCTGGCTGCACCCTGGCATCATTCTGGGTTGACTGCGGGATCACCGCGGACACTCGGTTGGCTACTTGCCGCCATCTGACCAAGATGGCGGCTGGCGCAGCCGCCATTTTCCCAAAATGTTGGCCTGGCTGTCCTCCATTTTGTCCAATGAGGTGGCCAAGCTGGCCTCCATTTTGTCCAAGGTGGTGGCCAAGCTGGCCTCCATTTTGTCCAATGAGGTAGCCAAGCTGGCCTCCATTTTGTCCAAGGTGGTGGCCAAGCTGGCCTCCATTTTGTCCAATGAGGTAGCCAAGCTGGCCTCCATTTTGTCCAAGGTGGTGGCGACGCGGGCCTCATTTTGTACGGCATGGGAGCCGCGTGAGCGGCGAATTTTTTGAAAATGTTGGTCGCGCTCGCCCCCATTTTGTCCGGGACGGACTCCCCGCTGGCCTCCATTTGGTCCAAGCCCGGCTGCCGTCCCTGCAGCCGTGCTGCCCCTGTGCAAATACACTTCCAAATACACAAATACATCATAAATATACAGGTAATATATATATATTATAAACACAAGTTGTTGTTGTTGGTGGTGGTGGTCTGATGATAAAGACCGCCACTCTGGCATCACTCTGGCATGACTGGGTGCAAGCTGGGAACCCTGGCTGCACCCTGGCATCATTCTGGGTTGACTGCGGGATCACTGGGGACACTCTGTTGGCTACTTGCCGCCATCTGACCAAGATGGCGGCTGGCGCAGCCGCCATTTTTCCAAAATGTAGGCCTGGCTGTCCTCCATTTCGTCCAAGGTGGTGGCCAAGCTGGCCTCCATTTTGTCCAATGAGGTAGCCAAGCTGGCCTCCATTTTGTCCAAGGTGGTGGCGACGCGGGCCTCATTTTGTACGGCATGGGAGCCGCGTGAGCGGCGAATTTTTTGAAAATGTTGGTCGCGCTCGCCCCCATTTTGTCCGGGACGGACTCCCCGCTGGCCTCCATTTGGTCCAAGCCCGGCTGCCGTCCCTGCAGCCGTGCTGCCCCTGTGCAAATACACTTCCAAATACACAAATACATCATAAATATACAGGTAATATATATATATATTATAAACACAAGTTGTTGTTGTTGGTGGTGGTGGTCTGATGATAAAGACCGCCACTCTGGCATCACTCTGGCATGACTGGGTGCAAGCTGGGAACCCTGGCTGCACCCTGGCATCATTCTGGGTTGACTGCGGGATCACTGGGGACACTCTGTTGGCTACTTGCCGCCATCTGACCAAGATGGCGGCTGGCGCAGCCGCCATTTTTCCAAAATGTAGGCCTGGCTGTCCTCCATTTCGTCCAAGGTGGTGGCCAAGCTGGCCTCCATTTTGTCCAATGAGGTAGCCAAGCTGGCCTCCATTTTGTCCAAGGTGGTGGCGACGCGGGCCTCATTTTGTACGGCATGGGAGCCGCGTGAGCGGCGAATTTTTTGAAAATGTTGGTCGCGCTCGCCCCCATTTTGTCCGGGACGGACTCCCCGCTGGCCTCCATTTGGTCCAAGCCCGGCTGCCGTCCCTGCAGCCGTGCTGCCCCTGTGCAAATACACTTCCAAATACACAAATACATCATAAATATACAGGTAATATATATATATATTATAAACACAAGTTGTTGTTGTTGGTGGTGGTGGTCTGATGATAAAGACCGCCACTCTGGCATCACTCTGGCATGACTGGGTGCAAGCTGGGAACCCTGGCTGCACCCTGGCATCATTCTGGGTTGACTGCGGGATCACCGCGGACACTCGGTTGGCTACTTGCCGCCATCTGACCAAGATGGCGGCTGGCGCAGCCGCCATTTTCCCAAAATGTTGGCCTGGCTGTCCTCCATTTTGTCCAATGAGGTGGCCAAGCTGGCCTCCATTTTGTCCAAGGTGGTGGCCAAGCTGGCCTCCATTTTGTCCAATGAGGTAGCCAAGCTGGCCTCCATTTTGTCCAAGGTGGTGGCCAAGCTGGCCTCCATTTTGTCCAATGAGGTAGCCAAGCTGGCCTCCATTTTGTCCAAGGTGGTGGCGACGCGGGCCTCATTTTGTACGGCATGGGAGCCGCGTGAGCGGCGAATTTTTTGAAAATGTTGGTCGCGCTCGCCCCCATTTTGTCCGGGACGGACTCCCCGCTGGCCTCCATTTGGTCCAAGCCCGGCTGCCGTCCCTGCAGCCGTGCTGCCCCTGTGCAAATACACTTCCAAATACACAAATACATCATAAATATACAGGTAATATATATATATTATAAACACAAGTTGTTGTTA